>NC_057797.1:281948190-282066382 GCF_018294505.1 Triticum aestivum | reverse complement strand
GAGCACAAGGTTCAACACGGTACTCAACAAGCAAACACACACACCCGCTGCTTTATGTATATATAAAACAAACCACCGAGCACAAGGTTCAACACGGTACCTAACAAGCAAACGCACACACTCGCTGCACGCAAAGTAGCACAACACACAACACAAAAGCGACACAAAGATAACGGATTACTCCCGCGGCATTACATTATTTAAGTGGTTGGCACCTGCAAAAACCCAAAGCGAAGCTTTCACCTTAATAGTGCCACCGACATTGTGCGACAAGGTGGATGGAGGAGGAAAGGGCCCTTTTTTCTTTCTTGCGCAGTGTTGCCGACCCCTTCCCACCAAGCCTTGACCGTGTAAAACCTATGCCAAGGTGTCGTGTCGACATGAAGATCCAGCCAAGAGAGCACCTCCTTTCAAATTCGAGTTGCGAACCGACACTTGAAAAGGAGGTGGACTGCCGATTCTTGCACTTGCTCGCATAGAGGGCATTGGTTGCAATTGTGTCATTCTTGTATTGTAACATTTGCTAGACACATCCTCTCCCGGTGTGAGGGAAATACTTTACTAGGTCATTTGACCTGTTCAGAAAAAAAAAACATTGGCTTACCCAGTGTGAGGAAAATTATCTTGTCAAATTAGGGAGTGGCAAATTAAGGATAGACCCATGAAAAAAGGTGATCTTGCTACCTAAAAGTGAATGATGGGCGAAAATTGCGTCCTGTACACTGACACTAAGAGCGACACGCTGTCTCGCACTGGAGTGTGCTCATGTCCTGTACTCCATATTATGCGGAAAAACATATGAATAAATAAATAAATAAATCATGTCGGATGCTGACATAATTAATTATCAGGTTGGCTTCTTGTGTGATTCTGAAAATGACTTGGTAGAGAAATTACATCAAAAAGTATAGGGTCACCATCAAGTCGTCGTTCTCACGTTCTTTTCGTTTGTGATAAGCAAGGACACCATTAATCGATGCTGTACGAATTAGTCAATTCCTTTGTCTATTTGTCCTCCTAATCATCCCCGGTTGATGACGAAAATTCGATATGTATTGTCTGCCAACCATCCAGATTGAGCTTGAAAGCTTATGTAGCCTAAGAATACTATAGTACTACTACAAGTTCAGGTAGTAGGCGTTCAGTTGAAGGTTTAGTCGATGGTAAGGGCTAATCTAATCCATCCCTAAAACCTTTTTAGTGTCCAACAACCCATCCATAAAGATGATAAGCTCTTGGAGGCTGCATTTTAACCCATCTCAAATCTTAGGAGAGTTAATAAAAAAAGTACCACAACTTGACCAACCATGACGAAAAACTACCACTTTATAAACTTTGTCAAAATAACATCACTCTAAGTCTAGTTTTTGGCAAAAAACTACCGACTCAACGAATTTAACCCTGTTTATGATAGGGTGGGCCGACTTGTCGGTACACGGGGGACATCGACCACCTGACAGCCGCTAGCGCTGCAGCTCGATCGTCAAGGATCAACAGAACTTTAAAGATCAATAGTTACCACTAGCAGTGAAGTACCACATAAACCTTCTTTTTAGAAAAGGAGGTTAAACTCCCGGGCCTCTACATCAATCGATGTATACAACCATTTTTATTAATTATTTAATAAAAGTCTGACAAGAAGATACATCACTAGTGCGCGTCGGTTCTAAACAAACGGTTTTTAACCCCTTTCCGCACGGCATATGGAACCGTCTCCAAGTGAGTGTGGGTGATAGGAGGTCCTTCCCACACGACCCAGAAACCGTCGGGGATAGGGAGCCTTGATGCATATAGTTGTCCCTGTATAACCGTTTTCGATATCTCAAATATCCCAAACGCTTCATCCTTGCCACTCATTTGTACTCGCATTGCCATCGCAGTCAGAGTTTTGTGGTTTTGCCTAAAACCAGGCAGATTCAAGGAACGACAGTTTTCTAGGCAGATTCTAGGCACGGGAGATTTACGATACCTGACACATCACAAATAGTTCATGATTATAAACCGTATACGATAGATAGACAATCACACATATTTAGTTTTCCCGCACCGTATGTGACAGTGTCTAACATCACACACGCTTTGGAAACGGCAACTGTGTGCATGCTTACACATGTTTCGTCTCTGTGAACCGTCTCGGATTATGGTGTATATCACACACATTTGTGTTTTATCAACTGTGTGTGCAGTAATGACCTGCACAACGTAAGTTTGCCTTAATTTAATTGCTGCTATTTAACATTGTATCTAATTTAAACTTGAAAGTAGGCTATAGCTTTATTCATATCCACCAGGTTCAAACAACCAATGCATTATTCGATTCACAGGTACATATGTTTAAGAATTACAGAAGCACAAAATAAAGAATGATGTACCAGGGTTCTATACTTGTACTATTACAGATGTTAAAGAAAGAGACGATATGCATTCCAATTGCTGAACAAGGTGAAGCGGAATGGCCCTATTGTGCTCTCCTGGATGCAGAAGGCATGCATGACTCTAGTCCAACCCCTTGTGATGGTCGGCCGCCAATCATGTAGTTTGAGAGGTAATCTTGAGTAAACTGCTTCAGAATCCACTGCAAAAGATAAAAAAAGATTCAGATATTGTCATCTAACACAACTCATCACGGGCAGTAAAACGAAGGCTACAGGGTTCTTACTCACCATCTTGCAGTGCACTGTTGTCTTGCATAAAGTGTAAACAAATAGTTCATTTGACATCTTTTGACCCAATTTAGTAACAATCTTTATCAGTTTCCCCGCTTGATGTTGGTTTATGAATATCTCATTGCCCCATACGCAGAAAGGGTCGAAGTGTGGATCTTTGGCAATGATATATGTACCTAAAAGCACCAAGTTAATATTAGAAGCTAAACAACAATTGAAAAATGATGTAGTACAACACTCCATCCATCTCATTATATAAGATTTTATTACATGTATATCTAGACATCATCATAATATTAAGGTAACACTCTTCCTTATTGCTATGTAGTCTGGGATTGCATATTGAGTCATTCAGTACAATGCATGTTGCTAAACAACAATTGAAAAACGAAAAGGCATGTTAACCGCAATATCCTTAACAACAACTAAATATCATAATTCATAGTGGTATTGTTGAAACTGTTATTAATGAAATTGAACTGCACAGCAAATAGTTGCACATATAGAGCATCACATTGTGAAGAACTGAAATAAACAAGTCATAAGGACATCTCTAGGCGATCCTTAAAAAGTTAAAGGACTAAAACCCTTAGTGGATATATATATATATATATATATATATATATACCCTAAACTTAAGGTTGTAAACTTCAATTTGATCAAGTTCAAAGTAGGTTCAACCGAAAGTAACATGCATTCAAACATAAACATAGATAGTTTTGCATAACCGAACATAAAACATAAATTTAAACTAAGCTAAACTACTTTCGGTCGAAGTAGAGGTCGAGCCACTCCTTCCTCGTCACGTACGGTGTGCCGCGAGCCGGGTCTAGGCTAGTACCATTGTCGGGGTCGTTGGAGAAGGCACTCCTCCACTCGTCGACGTCGATCTCCTCGTCCTCGGGGCCCACCTTGACGCCCTTCGCGCCGCTGTCGCCGCCGCCTTCGACCTCGTTGCCCTCCGCGCCGACAAAGATCGCCCGCTCTGCCTCCACGAGCTCCGGGTGCTGCCGACAGAGCTCTTGCATGTGGGCCTTGTCGGCGGCCTCGGCCTTGAGACGCTCCCACGCCTCGCGGTCCTCCCGTGCCATAGCCGAGCTCACCACCCTGTCTCTGGCGAAACGAGGTGGACCGGACGTGTGCCGAAGGGGAAATTGAGCCTAGCCGCCGCGCCATGGTAGCGTACCTGCCAGCGGTCGTACTCCATGGCCCCGAGCTCGACCGTGTGGAAGCTACCGAGCCACCAGCGGGTGTGGGTCTCTCGATCTGTAATCTCGGTGACCCACGTCCCCCACCGCCGCTGCCAGACCCCGAAGTAGGACTTTGTCGGCTGCCGGGTCCGGGGGAGGACGGGGAAGTCCTCGAACCGGCGTAGGGGCGCGGCGGCAGGTGGATCGGGGGACCGGTGATGGCGGATCGGCCCCGCGGAGGACGACGGGGACACCTCGACGGCCACCTCGCCGGTGTTGGGTGAAAAGGCCGCGATAAACCTCTTTCTGGCCATTAGCTACTTGAGCTCCCCGGCACACAGGCATAGGTTGAGGATGGAGGCACCGGCGATGGCGGTGACCTACCAATGGTTTCGAGGGTTGTGTGTGTCTGTGTGAGCGGAGGTTGTGTTTGAGGAAATACTGCGGCAACTGAAAATTTTACTAGGCGGGAGAAACAAGGAGGGGCTACTAAAAATTTGGATCAAGGGCGAGCAAATATTTTTGAGATTGCGAGGGATGCAGAGGCAGGAGTAAAATGTCGGGGCTACTGAAAATTTGAATCAATGAACTAAAGCAGAGCGGGAGTAAAAGACATCGCACACGGTCCGCACATACTAATCGTGTGCTATCAAACATTAAAACCTTCCAGCGGTATATATTTTCGAGATTGCGAGGGATGCAGAGGCGGGAGTTTTGGGGGACGAGCTAGTGTGCTTGACACGTCGGCTGTGGACTGTAGCCGATGCACCTTCTCGTGTAAGCCATAGGCGTACTATACACCGACAATGCTCCAAGATATTTTGTACTACATCTCACACAGTTGGCGAGAATAAATTGTGTGGTATCTACTTGATTTGAATTACAAAATGGGGTCACGGCGGCAATGGACGGTGTTTGAATTGCTAGACCTTTTATCTGCAGTGAACATGCAACTGTATGTGTGTCGTAAAAGAATTGGAATTATTCAGGATTCGTTTGGACATTTCATACATTAAACTGGTTTTCTAGCCATTTCAGGTACACAATTCAAAATTAAACTACATGCACATGCTCCGGTGCATACAAATTGGTTAAAAAATCAAATCTGTGTCCTTCGGTCCCATGGAAGAAATGGGAATTAATTTTTCGGGGTTCTTTGGCCTTTTTTATACATTAACTGGGTTTTCTAGGCATTTTATGTGCATAATTCAAATTTAAACTACAAGCACATGCTCCAAATGTACCAAAGTTGGTTGAAAAATCACATGTGTGTCCTTGGGTGAATTTATAGGTCCCATGCAAGAGATGGGAATGAAATTCAAACACCATGGCACTATTGATTGTCGGCAAAACATTGAGATGCCTGGTTTTTAAATTCCAGTAAATCCAAAACTCGTCTGAAATTCATGAAACTTGGCATGCTATCATGGAGCGGCATCAACATGCCGTGGTGAAGATTTTGTTCCATTTGGGGTAGGTTCGGGTATAAGCTTCTCACAAACCAGAGCTTCTCACAACAAGCATGATGGTTTCGATAGGGAACGTACCACCTTTGGTGACGGGACAATATCCGTTGCCTCTTATTTGCTTTCAAAAATTTTCTAGTGTCAACATAGAACAACGGGAGTGTTGTGTTCAATCTTGGAATTTTTCGGGGTTTGTTTGGCCTTTTTATACATTAACCGGGTTTTCTAGGCATTTTATGTGCATAATTCAAATTTGAACTACAAGCACATGCTCCAATGCATGGTTGAAAAATCACATGTGTGTCCTTGGATGAATTTCTAGGTCCCACGCAAGAGATGGGAATGAAATTCAAACACCACGACACTATTGATTGCCGGCAAAACATTGAGATGCCTAGTTTTTAAATTCTAGTAAATCCAAAACTCGTATGAAATTCATGAAACTTGGCATGCTATCATGGAGTGGCATCAAAATGCCGTGTTAAAAAAATTGACCCATTTGGGGCAGGTTCGGGTATATCCTTCTCACAAACCAGAGCTTCTCACAACAAGCATGATGGTTTCGGTAGGGAACATCCCACCTTTGGGGATGAAACGATATCCATTGCCTCTTATTGCTTTCAAAAAATTTCTCGTGTCAACATAGAACAACAGGAGTGTTGTGTCAATTTTTGGGAATTTTTGGGGTGCGTTTGGATATTTTTATGCATTAACTAAGTTTTCAATGCATTTATGTGCATAATTCAAATTTGAACTACATGCACATGCTCCAATGCACCAAGGTTGGTTGAAAAATCTAATCTGTGTCCTTGGGTGAATTTCTAGGTCCCATGCAAGAGATGGGAATGAAATTCAAACACTAGGGCACTGTTGATTGCCGGCAAAACATTGAGATGCCTGGTTTTTAAATTCTAGTAAATCCAAAACTCGTATGAAATTCATGAAATTTGGCATGCTATCATGGAGCGGCATCAAAATGCCGTGCTAAAAAAATTGACCCATTTGGGGCAGGTTCGGGTATATACTTCTCACAAACCAGAGCTTCTCACAACAAGCATGATGGTTTCGGTAGGGAACGCCCCACCTTTGGGGACAAAATGATATCCATTGCCTCTTATTGCTTTCAAAAATTTTCTCATGTCAACATAGAACAATAGGAGTGTTGTGTCAATTTTTGGGATTTTTCGGGGTTCGTTTGGACATTTTTATGCATTAACTGAGTTTTCAATGCATTTATGTGCATAATTCAAATTTGAACTACATGCACATGCTCCAATGCACTAAGGTTGGTTGAAAAATTTAATCTGTGTCCTTGGGTGAATTTCTAGGTCCCATGCAAGAGATGTGAATGAAATTCAAACACCAGGGCACTGTTGATTGCTGGCAAAACGTTGAGATGCCTGGTTTTTAAATTCTAGTAAATCCAAAACTCGGCTAAAATTCATGAAACTTGGCATGCTATCATGGAGCGGCATCAACATGCCATGTTAAAAAATTTGTCCCATTTGGGGTAGGTTCGGGTATATGCTTCTCACAAATCAGAGCTTCTCACAACAAGCATGATGGTTTCGGTAGGGAACGTCCCACCTTTGGGGACGAAATGATATCCATTGCCTCTTTTTGCTTTCAAAAAAATTCTCGTGTCAACATAGAACAACATGAGTGTTGTGTCAATTTTTGGGATTTTTCGGGGTTCGTTTGGACATTTTTATGCATTAACTGAGTTTTCAATGCATTTATGTACATAATTCAAATTTGAACTACATGCACATACTCCAGTGCATATAAATTGGTTGAAAAATCAAATATGTGTCCTTGGGTGCATGCTTAGGTCCCATGCAAGAAATGGGAATGAATTTCAAACACCAGGGCACCGTTGATTGCCGACAAAACATTAAGATGCCTCGTTTTAAAATTCTAGTAAATCCAAAACTTGTCTGAAATTCATGAAACTTGACACGCTTTCATGGAGCGGCATCAACATGCGGTGGTAATTTTTTTGTCCCATTTGGGGCAGGTTTGGGTATATGCTTCTCACAAACAAGAGTTTCTCACAACAAGCATTATGGTTTCGGTAGGGAACGTCCCACCTTTGGGGATGAAACGATATCCACTGCCTCTTATTGTTTCCAATTTTTTTCTCTTGTCAACATAGAACAACAGGAGTGTTGTGTCAATTTTCGTGATTTTTTGGGGTTTTATGGACATTTTTATGCATTAACTGAGTTTTCGATGCATTTATGTGCATGATTCAAATTTGAACTACATGCACATGCTCCAGTGCATATAAATTGGTTGAAAAATCAAATCTGTGTCCTTGGGTGCATGCTTTGGTCCCATGCAAGAAATGAGAATGAATTTCAAACACCAGGACACCGTTGATTGCCGACAAAACATTGAGATGCGTGGTTTTTAAATTCTAGTAAATCCAAAAGTCGTCTGAAATTCATGAAAATTGGCATGCTATCATGGAATGGCACCCGACATGATGTGGTATTTTTGTGTCCATTTTGAGAGAAGGCGCACTCGAATAATGACAGCCAACAAAGGCATTTTGAAAAATAGCTGCCACTTTAATATCTCAAACGTTTGTATAATTCAAACCGTGTGCGTTCTGTTAACCATTCACATGACGCTACTTGTCTTGGTTTTAATGGTTGTAGGAGGTGCCGTGCGGACAACTGCTTAACCTTGACTGAACGGGAGTTGTGCTAGTGTAGTCCGGTGCGCAGGCTAACCAAGAGGCGTGCAAGCTGTCCTCCAATGCGCAGGCTCACCGGGAAGCGTGCGGGCTGTACGCTGCGCAGGCTCACTGGGAAGCGAGCCCTTTGACTTCCATGGTTGCCCGCCTTCCTCTCCATTAATGACGCCCGAGCAGCTGTTTAATATAGGCGGCCTTACTATTCGCCTCCCATTCCCCTCCCCCCGCAGACCTCCACCGCCATGGCGCAGAATGATCATCTGCCACTAGTCTTCAAGTTTGGTGAAGTCGACTCCGAGCCGAAGGAGATAGAAAATAAGGAGGAATGGGGCCTCATGGACATGGCCCAGAACGATCTGGCCACGGCGGTTTCTGCCCCCGCTCCCAGCCCAGCTCCCATCCCTGCGCCCGCGCCAGCGACCATCCCCGTAGCATTGACGGGCTGGTCGCCGAGTACTATCGTAGAGCTGGAAGCCGCGGGCGTCAGCGAGGTCTCCGCGGACCCGCGTGAGCTTGTGTACATGCCAGCACCAGCTCCTGTGCCCATGCCCGTGCGCGCCCCTCCACCCACCGTGGCGCCGCCCCTGCGTTTGGCTGCACACGCTGCACCCGTGCGCGCCCCTCCACCCACCGCGGCGCCGGTCCCCGTGCGTTTGTGTTGGGGAACGTAGCAGAAATTTAAAATTTTCTACGCATCACCAAGATCAATCTATGGAGTCATCTAGCAACGAGGGAGAGGGGGGTGCATCTACATACCCTTGTAGATCGCGAGCGGAAGCGTTCAAGAGAACGGGGTTGATGGAGTCGTACTCGTCGTGATCCAAATCACCGATGACCGAGCGCCGAACGGACGGCACCTCCGCGTTCAGCACACGTACGGTTGGGGAAGACGTCTCCTCCTTCTTGATCCAGCAAGGGCAAGGAGAGGTTGATGGAGGTCCAGCAGCACAATGGCATGATGGTGGAAGCAGCGGTGATCTCGGCAGGGCTTCACCAAGCTCCAACGAGAGGGAGAGGTGTTACGAGGGGAGAGGGAGGCGCCAGGGACTTGGGTGCGGCTTCCCTCCCTCCCCTCCACTATATATAGGGCCCCTAGGGGGGGGGGCGCCGGCCCTAGGAGATCCCATCTCCAAGGGGGGGGGGCGGCCAAGGGGGGACTTGCCCCCCAAGTCAGGTGGGCGCCCCCCACCCCTAGGGTTTCCAACCCTAGGCGCAGGGGAAGGCCCATGGGGGGCGCACCAGCCCACCAGGGGCTGGTTCCCCTCCCACTTCAGCCCATGGGGCCCTCCGGGATAGGTGGCCCCACCCGGTGGACCCCCGGGACCCTTCCGGTGGTCCCGGTACAATACCGGTGACCCCCGAAACTTTCCCGGTGGCCGAAACTGGACTTCCTATATACAATTCTTCACCTTCGGACCATTCCGGAACTCCTCGTGATGTCTGGGATCTCATCCCGGGCTCCGAACAACTTTCGGGTTACCGCATACTAATATCTCTACAACCCTAGCGTCACCGAACCTTAAGTGTGTAGACCCTACGGGTTCGGGAGACACGCAAACATGACCGAGACGACTCTCCGGTCAATAACCAACAGCGGGATCTGGATACCCATGTTGGCTCCCACATGCTCCTCGATGATCTCATCGGATGAACCATGATGTCGAGGATTCAAGTAATCCCGTATACAATTCCCTTTGTCAATCGGTACGTTACTTGCTCGAGATTTGATCGTCGGTATCCCAGTACCTCGTTCAATCTCGTTACCGGCAAGTCACTTTACTCGTACCGTAATGCATGATCCCGTGACCAAACACTTGGTCACATTGAGCTCATTATGATGATGCATTACCGAGTGGGCCCAGAGATACCTCTCCGTCATACGGAGTGACAAATCCCAGTCTCGATCCGTGTCAACCCAACAGATACTTTCGGGGATACCTGTAGTATACCTTTATAGTCACCCAGTTACGTTGTGACGTTTGGTACACCCAAAGCACTCCTACGACATCCGGGAGTTACATGATCTCATGGTCTAAGGAAATGATACTTGACATTGGAAAAGCTCTAGCAAACGAACTACACGATCTTGTACTATGCTTAGGATTGGGTCTTGTCCATCACATCATTCTCCTAATGATGTGATCCCATCATCAATGACATCCAATGTCCATAGTCAGGAAACCATGACTATCTGTTGATCAACGAGCTAGTTAACTAGAGGCTCACTAGGGACATGTTATGGTCTATGTATTCACACATGTATTATGATTTCCGGATAACACAATTATAGCATGAATAATAGACAATTATCATGAACAAGGAAATATAATAATAATCCTCTAGGGCATATTTCCAACAGTCTCCCACTTGCACTAGAGTCAATAATCTAGTTACATTGTGATGAATCGAACACCCATAGAGTCCTGGTGTTGATCATGTTTTGCTCGCGGAAGAGGTTTAGTCAACGGATCTGCGACATTCAGATCCGTATGTACTTTGCAAATATCTATGTCTCCATCTTGAACATTTTCACGAATGGAGTTGAAGCAACGCTTGATGTGCCTAGTCTTCTTATGAAACCTGGGCTCCTTGGCAAGGGCAATAGCTCCAGTGTTGTCACAGAAGAGAGTGATCGGCCCCGACGCATTGGGTATGACTCCTAGGTCGGTGATGAACTCCTTCATCCAGATTGCTTCATGCGCTGCCTCTGAGGCTGCCATGTACTCCGCTTCACATGTAGATCCCGCCACGACACTTTGCTTGCAACTGCACCAGCTTACTGCCCCACCATTGAAAATATACACGTATCCGGTTTGTGACTTAGAGTCATCCAGATCTGTGTCGAATCTAGCATCGACGTAACCCTTTACGACGAGCTCCTCATCACCTCAACATATCCTTAGTCCTTTTCAGGTACTTCAGGATGTTCTTGACCGCTGTCCAGTGTTCCATGCCGAGATTACTTTGGTACCTTCCTACCAAACTCACGGCAAGGTTTACATCAGGTCTGGTACACAGCATGGCATACATGATAGACCCTATGGCTGAGGCATAGGGGACGACACTCATCTTTTCTCTATCTTCTGCCATGGTCGGACATTGAGCTGAGCTCAATTTCACACCTTGCAACACAGGCAAGAACCCCTTCTTGGACTGATCCATATTGAACTTCTTCAATATCTTATCAAGGTATGTGCTTTGTGAAAGACCTATGAGGCATCTCGATCTATCTCTATAGATCTTGATGCCTAATATGTAAGCAGCTTCTCCAAGGTCCTTCATTGAAAAACACTTATTCAAGTAGGCCTTAATACTGTCCAAAAGTTCTATATCATTTCCCATCAAAAGTATGTCATCCACATATAATATGAGAAATGCTACAGAGCTCCCACTCACTTTCTTGTAAACGCAGGCTTCTCCATAAGTCTGCATAAACCCAAACGCTTTGATCATTTCATTAAAGCGAATGTTCCAACTCCGAGATGCTTGCACCAGCCCATAGATGGAGCGCTGGAGCTTGCATACCTTGTTAGCATTCTTAGGATCGTCAAAACCTTCTGGCTACATCATATACAATTCTTCCTTAAGAAAGCCGTTAAGGAATGCCGTTTTGACGTCCATTTGCCATATCTCATAATCATAGTATGCGGCAATTGCTAACATGATTCAGACGGACTTCAGCTTCGCTATGTGTTGGGGATATTACTACTGGGCGTAAACCGGCCAGGACAAGCCGGGTTAACTTCATCAGTAGTTGAGTGTGATAAAAGCCCATGAGGGCAGATGAGGGCTAAAGGCCCATAATCGGTTTAAGGCCTATAGCTATAAACCGGTGTCGGTATGTAACTTGTGTTATAAGTTAGGAATAGTGGAGACCGAACCGGACGCGTCTATGAGCCGGTATCAGGACTCTGTAAACCGATGGGCGTCCCCATGTATATAAGGGGACGACCCGGCGACGGTTTAAGGGGAGACAACAACTCGAGACATAGGCGAAGCTTATTTGCTCCCTAGTCGTCGAAACACCCATCAATTCCATCACAACTAGACGTAGGCTTTTACCTTCATTGAAGGGGCCGAACTAGTATAAACTCTCTTGCATCCTTGTGTCCGCTTTAACCCCTTCAAGCTAACCCATAGCGATGGCTCCACGACTAAGTCCTCTCTCTAGGACATCTGCCGTGACAAAACCATGACAGTTGGCGCCCACCATGGGGCTATCGCACGATGGTTCTGGTTCTTGGAGGGCCGCTTTGAAGGACTCGAGGGCTACGCTGTAGGCCGGATGACTAAGAGTCGTCGCGGCAAACTCTACATCGACGACGCAGGTTGGGGCCCCGAGGCCGGCTCAATTGAGTACGGGTACCGGGTCCCCTTTGGTAGCATTCACGTTTTCATTGGCAAGATCGGTGAACCGGGCCCTGAGCCGGACATCTGCACCAACCTCGTCGAGACGGCTCAGCGTATGCGATCCACCCGGGTTAAACCGGCCATGAAGCGTGCCTTCGTGGGAATGATACATGGAGGGAGTTATGAGGATGGATCAGCTTCGCGGGGCGACTGCCGTTCGTTCCGGTGACGAATCTTCGACCGGAGAAGCCGAATCTCTTTATCAGCTACAAGATGGCCAGATTGAGAGCTGTTCCGATGGCGACAGTATTCCAGACCCCTCTGATCTGCCTAACCGGGTTGGAATATTCATGACCGGAACACAAGCAGCGCTTCACTCTTCGACAGCCGCGGCAACGATCTCCGGTTCAGCAGCGGCAACGGTTGCCGAGGTGGGAGGCCCTGTCGCCCACCGGCTCAGGTTCTATTAGAACTATTTGATGCGTTGGCTGTGCTTATGGCAGAAGTCAATCCGCCAGATCAGGACGCTCACAACACGGAGATTGCAAAGGTAAAGGAACAAATCACCCAGGCCAAAACAGATCTGGCGGCTGAGGACACTAGGATGGCCTCAGAGCGGGCCGCTTTAGACGCACAGGCCTATAGGCTTATGTTGGATCAGAGCGCGTTGCATGAAGTCATGAGGAGGAAGCACCGGTCCCGCTTACCTCCGGTTTTCGAGGCCAGAGACCTTTTCAACACTCCAGGACCAAGAGCCAGTAATCCGCTGGAGGGGAACCGGGCAGAAGCCCCTGGGACCGGTGCACCGGTTCAGCCCCGTCAGATGGACCCGCCTCGTCAAAACACCGTTATACCTCGGGATGCTTTAACACCTCCGGGTCACTACTCCAAATCAATGGACAATCTTGTTGCCGCTGCTGCACGACTGGAGGCCATTCCAGTTGAAGGTGACTCACCGTAAGCAGTAGAGACGCGACGGGTCAAGAAACTTCTGAGGACAACTTTGGCCCAACAGGAGGCATACTCGTACAGCCGCGACCGAATCCACTCGACCCCCCGTCCAAGCCGGAGCTATAGCAGACATATGGATGAAACAACAGTGTCGAGTAATGAACGACGTGGAGCACCCCGTGGTAACAACCCGACGGGTGGTGCTGATGACGCTCAGGAAGTGGTGAACCGGGCCCGAGCGCGTAGGGAGGCCGAGTTAGCCGCACAACATCAGGCTCGGTAGCTCACGCCGGTTCGTCCAACCATTTCGATCGAACCTGGTGTTACTTCTAGTTCTTTGGGGGTGCCTTGCCTCGTCCCCGCTTTACGCAACGTGCGCTTGCCCAAGGATTTCAAAGGCCCACGCAAGGTACCAAATTATACGGCGGATCAACCACCAGAGACATGGGTAGAGAGCTATGAGATGGCCATGGAAATGCTTGATGTGGATGACATGGCGTGTGCAAAATACTTCACCATGATGCTTGAAGGAACGGCCCGTACTTGGTTAAAAAGCTTGCCCGCTAATTCTATCAGTTCATGGGCCCAATTACGAGCACGGTTTATCAACAATTTCAAGGATACCTGTAAATAGCCTATGTCGATAGTGGACTTAGCTGCATGCATCCAGGAGGAAGGAGAGTCAACGACTCATTGGGTGCGCCGGGTTTCACAAGTGTTGCACTCCTCAGACCGCATCAACGCTGACACCGCAGTATTAACCCTAGAAGGCAACTGCCGGTTTGGGCCCCTGAAGTTGAAATTGGGACGGATGAAACGTCATTGCACCGACATGGGGACCCTCATGGCCACTTTGGTAAAATATGCTGATTCTGATAGTACCAAGGATCCCGAATCTGATGATGACAAGACAGGGAAGGGGAAGAAGAACAACAGCTCCAAAGGTCAGCAGCATCACTGGGTAGGCAATGGCGGAGGAGGCAAGCGTAAAGCGGATGGCAACATGGATTTTGTGGCTAATACCAACGTACAGGACAATGGCCAGCGGCGCAAGGGTAGGCCGAAAAATCTAGTGGAGCGCCCAACCCCAACCTAAACCGCCTGAACTATCTGCTAAGCCAGCCCTGTCCAAGACATGGGACGAAGGAGGAGCCAGCAAACCACCTTTGGAAAGATTGCTTTATTATGCAGGAGTTCAAAAATTCTAATAATTTCCGGTATGATCACGGATCTGGCGGTGGCTCAGGGTCCGGGCCGGGTTACGGTGGAGGAAGTTCCGGTTCAGGATTTAATGGTAATCCGGGCGGACATAATGGTCAAAATAGTCAGAACAACTAGGGTGGTTACAACCAACAGCAGCAACAGTCAGGTTACCAAAGCAACCCAAAGCAGTTGAGTAATGGGCAGTACCATGTCTTTACCACTAGCTTGGACAAGCGAGACCGAAAGGTTCAGAGGCGGGCAGTCAACTCTGTTGAACCGGCCACACCCCGTTATCTATGTTGGTCTGAACAGCCAATCATATGGAGCAGAGAGGATCACCCACTCCAGGTCTATAATCCGGGTCAGTTGGCTCTGGTGGTGGCGCCTCAGGTGGGAGGTTATAAGTTCACCAAGGTGCTCATGGATGGAGGGAGTAGCATTAACATCCTATACTATGAGACCTTCCGTCGTATGGGACTAACAGATAAGAATCTCAAACCGTCCAATACAGTATTCCACGGTGTAGTGCCTGGCAGATCAGCATATCCCGTTGGTAAGATAGCTCTTGAAGTGGCCTTTGGGGATGATCATGATTCCAGGTCGGAAACATTAACGTTTGAAGTGGTAAAAATCCAAAGTCCATATCATGCCCTGTTTGGGCGTCCGGCATACGCCAAGTTTATGGCTCGGCCCTGTTATGTGTATTTGCAGCTCAAGATGCCGGGTCACAAGGGGACAATAACGGTTCACGGAAGCCACAAAATCGCTTTGGAATGCGAGGAAGGAGATGTGGCTTATGCAGAGTCGGTTTGTGCCACCAGGAGTTGAAGTACTATAAAGACAATGTTGATCCGGCGGACATGACTCCGTTGAAGAAGCCAACTACGGAGCATGATCCGGCCCTGAAGTTCAAATCGGCAGCAGAAACTAAGCTTGTTGACTTCGTACCTGGCGATTCGTCCAAGCAGTTCAGCATTAGTGCCAACTTGGATCCAAAATAGGAAAGCGCGCTCATCGAGTTCATCCGTGAGAATCGGGACATTTTTGCATGGAATCCCTCTGACATGCCAGGTGTACTGAGGGAACTCGCTGAGCACACACTTAATGTGGATCCTAAGTACAAACCGGTGAAACAATTCCTCCGCCGGTTTAATGAAGAAAGACGCAAGGTGATTGGAGAAGAGGTAGCCAGGCTCTTAGCAGCTGGTTTTATTGTTGAAGTTTTTCACCCTGAGTGGCTTGCCAATCCGGTGCTAGTCCTTAAGAAAAAGGCACCTGGCATATGTGTGTGGATTACACAGATCTTAATAAAGCTTGTCCAGCAGATCCTTTTGCCCTCCCCCGTATTGATCAAATCATTGATGCTACGGCGGGTTGTGAGCGTTTAAGTTTTTTGGATGCATATTCTGGCTATCATCAGATCAAAATGGCAGTTAAGGACCAGGAGAAGACGGCATTCATAACTCCCTTTGGAGCCTTCTGCTATGTGTCTATGCCCTTTGGGCTCAAAAGTGCCCAGGAAACTTATCAACGGTGTGTACAAAATTGTCTTCACAAGCAGATTGGCCGTAATGTACATGCTTACGTGGATGATATCGTGGTTAAATCCAGGGAGAAGGAGACTCTGGTTGATGATTTGAAGGAAACCTTTGATAACCTAAGGACGTACAAGATGATGCTTAATCCGGACAAGTGTGTCTTTGGTGTACCGGCGGGCAAGTTATTGGGTTTTCTGGTGTCCAACAGGGGAATTGAGGCTAATCCGGAGAAGATCACAGCCATCACCTCCCTGGCTAAACCGAAGTGTATCAATGATGTTCAACGCCTGGCAGGCCGGATTGCCGCGTTAAGCCGGTTTATCAGCCGCCTTGGTGAGAAGGCGATCCCTTTGTATCAGATGTTGAAGAAGACAGATCAGTTCGTCTGGAGTTCTGCTGCTGATGAAGCATTTGAGGACTTAAAGCGACAATTAGCCAATCCGCCTGTGCTCGCCGCTCCCATTGACAAGGAGCCGTTACTGCTATACGTTGCTGCTAATGCTCATGCGGTCAGCGTGGCTATTGTGGTGGAACGAAAGGAGGCAGGTAAGGAGCATCCGGTTCAATGTCCGGTCTATTATATCAGCGAGGTACTCATTGAGTCCAAGCAAAGGTATTCGCATTGGCAGAAGCTGGTGTACGGACTTTTTATGGCAAGCCGGAAGCTTAAGCAATACTTCCAAGGGCACCCAATTACGGTGGTCAGTTCTGCTCCTTTGGGAGATATCATCCAGAACCGGGAAGCAACTGGCCTGATTGCAAAGTGGGCTATAGAGCTGGGGCCGTACGGTTTAAAATATGTGCCTCGGACAGCGATTAAGTCTCAGGCACTTGTTGATTTCATCAATGATTGGACGGAAATGCAAGCACCTGAAGAAAAACCAGATCATACGTATTGGACCATCCATTTTGACGGATCCAGGCAGTTGGAAGGCTCGGGGGCTGGAGTCATATTAACTTCCCCACGAGGTGATAAGTTTTGTTATGTTCTCCGTTTAATGTTCCCTTGTACTAACAATGCAACTGAGTATGAAGCCTTGCTCCATGGTCTTCGGATGGCTAAGGAGATGAATCTAAGTCAAGTTAAGTGCTTTGGTGATTCGGACCTTGTGGCTCAGCAAGTGTCTGGCACTTGGGACTCCAAGGACCCACTCATGGCAGCATATCGTCATGAGGTGGATATTGTTGCAGGTTATTTCAGAGGCTACCAAGTGGACCATGTGTACCGGCAGAAAAATGAAGCGGCGGACGCTTTAAGCCGGCCGGGCTCTCAGCGCAAACCGGTCCCACCCAATGTTTTTCTGGATGTGCTGCACAACCCGTCGGTGAAGATCCCTGGTGAAGAGGATTTGGCCATTCCTGATCCGGAGGCTCAATTGGTGGCAGTTCTTCATGTTATTCCGGATTGGACGCTTCCTTATCTGGCATACATGAACTGGGGCGAGTTGCCAGAAGATGAGATTCTGGCCCGGCAGATAATCCGGCGATCCAAGTCCATGGTTGTCATCAACGGTGAGTTGCATCATTGCAGTATACCAAGAGCTTTTCAACGTTGCGTGTCTCCTGAAGAAGGCCGTGAAATTTTGCGTGAGATCCACGAAGGAGATTGTGGTCACCACGCCGGTTCAAAGTCTCTGGTGGCTAAAGCGTTTCGCCATGGTTTCTATTGGTTAACTGCTCATGCTGACGCGAAGGATCTGGTCAGACGATGTGATGGTTGCCAAAGGTTTTCAAGACGTGCTCATGTACCGGCTCAAGAATTGAGGATGATTCGAATTACTTGGCCGTTTGCGACTTGGGGCTGGATATGGTTGGGCCTTTTAAAAGGTCCAAAGATAAGAAGACCCACCTCCTGGTGGCGGTGGACAAGTTTACAAAGTGGGTGGAGGCAGAACCTGTTAGCAAGTGTGATGCGGCCACGGCGGTTCAGTTCATCAAAAAGGTGATTTTCCGGTTTGGCTTTCCGCACAGTATTATCACAGATAATGGTACCAATTTATCCAAAGGTGCTATGAAGGAGTTCTACGAACGGGAGCACATCCGGCTCGACGTTTCATCAGTGGCACATCCACAGTCCAATGGTCAAGCAGAAAGAGCTAATCAAGAGATCTTGAAAGGCATCAAGCCCCAGCTCATGGTTCCTTTACAGAGAACGCTGGGTTGTTGGGTAGAAGAATTACCATCTGTGTTATGGAGCATCAATACAACACCCAACAGATCAACATTATACACACCGTTCTTCATGGTTTATGGAGCGGAGGCGGTTCTCCCCAGCGATATCCGTCATGACTCACCTCGTGTCACGGCTTATGTTGAAGCGGACAACGAGACAGCACGGCAATATGCTTTGGACCGGTTGGATGAAGAGCGTGACATCGCAGCCGCCCGGTCGGCGATTTACCAGCAGGGTCTTCGTCATTATCACAGTCGCCGAGTCAGAACCAGAGCCTTCCAGGAAGGAGATTTGGTGCTTCGGCTCATCTAAGATCAGACTGATATGCATAAGCTATCCCCACCTTGGGAGGGGCCTTTCATGGTCAGCAAGAATCTGCACAACGGGTCATACTACCTGATCGATATTCGAGAGCATAAGGACTCATGTACATCAGAGGAAGAGACTAACATGCCGTGGAATATAGCTCATCTTCAGCCTTACTATACCTGAGCCATTGGCTATACTTATGTACATACAATGTATATATTATGATTAAGTATAATAAACCGGAACCTCAGCTAAAGCGGGGTATCTGGTCTTTTACATCATGTGAGGTTACACGGAGTTGCTCTAAAGCGGCCTCCGGTTTACCCCTCGAGTTCGCTTTGCTAAAAGCATCATGTTATATCACTTGGAGGATTGGTCGTGTCCGAACCGATACCATGCCTCTTGATAGGCGAAAGCCACCAGATCACTTGGGGACTTGGTCATGTCTGAACCAGTCATGCCTCTTGATTGGCCTAAGGCCACAGAATCACTTGGGGGCTTGGTCGAACCCGAACCATGACCACGCCATTTGGTCGGCATAAATGCCACAAGAATCACTTGGGGACCTGGCTAACTAGAACCATAGTTACACCTAACGGGAGCTTGGTCGTGTTTGGCCATGGTTACGCCATGTGATCAGCTTAAATAAATCTTTTTTGGCAAACGTTTTTGTAGTTGCTTTTGCTTCATACTTTTCTTTGAAGGTTTTTTCTTGCTTTTTATTGTGTTCTTTAAACCGACAAAGTTTTTTAACCAATCAATTGAAGGAACACAGTTCACGTCAATCCGGAGACTATTTGTCCGGTTTGATCCTTGTTGTTAACATCCTCTTATGGAGTAACACGGTGCTCATTATAACCCGGCACAGTTTACATGGTAACCAGTGTCATATACATATACAAGAGTTGTGATTTCCTCCAACAACGTGGGTTTGCAAAAGCTCCGCTTCAAGGTTGGCCAAGCCAACTTCACACTCAATGGTGGCAGAAAGTATTTTGGAAAATTCATTACCATAGGAAGAACAAGTTATGCGTGAAGGCATATCAACATCAAAGGTATCAGCTAGCCTATTACAAGGCAACATGGTGCCCATAATAACATAATTGTTTTGCACAAAGGAGAGACAGTTTTAAAACCGGCTTCCGGTTTAAGCTTGGCCACCGGCCTGGCCTGATGGTTGTGGGTCATCCTGCGTCGCTTCAGCTTCCGTTTCTCTACCCAGTGGC
Organism: Triticum aestivum; assembly: GCF_018294505.1. Classification (NCBI taxonomy): domain Eukaryota; kingdom Viridiplantae; phylum Streptophyta; class Magnoliopsida; order Poales; family Poaceae; genus Triticum; species Triticum aestivum. Next base: position 282,046,609 of record NC_057797.1, on the reverse strand, counting down.
TGAAAATCCACAATTGTCCAGTCGATTCCCATCAATGCTTGAAAAACAGTTTCGTCATGAATTAGCGAAGACGGGTCAATATCGGGAGCGTAAGTTGCTTATGGATTGGAGGGATCAGGTTTTCCGATTCATGGATTGGTGCAGCTATTCGCTTGTTCTGGCTGTCATATTGGGCTTGATAATGAGACAAATCTGCTTCCTCAGCCAGTTGGCAAGCTAACGGACGTACCTCCCGGTTTATGGCTCACAGATCCGCTTCACCAAATTCTGACCCGTCTTCCTTCAAACTGGGATAACCTTGAGCCGCTTCAATAGGATCAAAATCCGGCACCCAGGCTTTTGCCCGGATTAAATCATTGATTGCACCGGTTCGAGCAGCAGATTTCTTCAGCTCTTCAACCCGGGCAGGAAGCACTGACAGTTTCATCAAAGTATCTTGAATCAAAGTGGGCGCCGGTTTGTTATGAGTCGCGGTACAGATGATCCGCTGGGCACCAATATACAATTGTTCAACCAAGGTATAGGCGGCTTTCAATTTCTTCCGCACATCTGACCCCAAGTGACCAATGCGTGTCCCTGAAATACCATAAAAGGTTAATAAACCGGCGACTCTGTAAGAAGGCAGAACCAATTTAGAAGGCAAGCTGGCTTACCAAAGATAGTAGTGGTCATGGCATGAACGTGTCGCTTTATGCTGGTCAGTTCATCCGTCACTGGTTTTAGTGCAGCCTCGGCATCCTCTGCTCGTTTGATCAAAGCGGACTTTTCAGTGGCCCAATCTGCCCGTTTCTTCTTGAAGTTCTCCTTAAGTTGTTCCATGGCGCTTAAGGCACTGGCCAATTCCTCTTTTGCCTTGGAGGTTTCAGCCTGTTGGGTTTTCAGGTTTTCTCGCAGATCAATGACTTGGCTTTCTTTTGCCTTCAGCTCCGCCTGCAGGCATACAGATATATGTTTCAACAAATCGGTAGAAGGATTCAAGTACCAACCACATAACAAGTTATGCGCTTAGCACTTGGGGGCTAATGCATATTCGATCTTCATCTTTCAATTGTTTACAAAGTCCCAAGCTCAATACAAGTATTCAACTTGGCACTTGGGGGCTAATGGCTATTTGATCATATGTATTCTGATGCGGCAGTTTCAATTATTTAAAGTACCGGTTTAACTACGCTAAGTTGAACCGGCCCTTGGGGACTACATGAGCAAATTTCAAAGCATCAAGAGTCATATTATTAAGTCCCGGTTTGAAAGAATATTTCAAATCGGCCCTTAGGGGCTAGGAGAGTCAGCAAGAATGAAAGCATACAAGCAGGAAGGAGCATATGGAAGTTACCTCATATTTATCCTTCATCATGTTAACCAGACCGACTTCATAGTCACGGCTGGTATACAGCCGGTTCAGATAGCCGGAATGGATATCTTGGGCGTTCAGAGCAGCGTAAGCCGTCAGATCAGCATTCCACTTGCCTTTGCCAAAAGCAGCTAATTCTTCCTTGGCAGAATGTTTGGATAAAGCGACATGATTGCTTGGCTCAGTATGGCCAGTGCCAGTAATGACAACTTCATCATCATTGGTACCGCCGGTTTGCACTGGAGCTGTTGGCTTATCAGTAGGTTTTGCGGGACCGGTGGAGCTTTCAACCTGGAGGGAACCTGTGGGTTGATGGATAGGACCTGAGGTATCAGTAGGTATTTCCTCAGCAGTAAGATCATCATCTGGCTGCGGTGGATCATTGGGAATATCCTCAGGAATAGCCGCTTCAAGATTGGGTGTGGTGCCTGGTTCAAGAATGACATCTTCTTCGGCCGCTTTATCCAGACGGGCCTTCTTGCTCGGTCTAGGTTTGGCCCTGAGAAGAATAACAAAATTAAATACAACATATATTCTAAGGCAATATACTACAAACGTCACAATAAATATAGCTTACCCAAGCACCGTTTTGAGCGGTGGGAGCTGAGTAGCCGACGACTCACCAGAAGATGAGTGGGAAATAACCTGATAATCAGAGTCAGACGGATTAAGAGGTTGACGAAAGCAGCCCGCTTTAGGACAAGCACTGACAAGCGAATTAGAGACCTCGGAATGACGTTTCCGAACCAGACTGTTCGGTAAACCGGCGGAGGTAACTACCTGGCCGCTGTGCCGGGTGGTGCGGCGAGCTTCGTGTTGTTGAGTCTTCATAAGAAGTTTAGGATCCAAATAAGCAAGAGGATAAGAAAATTTAACTTTCCGGTTTGCCTGACGGATTTTTTGTGAAGGCAAAGTTTCTGAGTCGGAAGAGAGAATAATTACCTCTGCAACATCCGCATGGCTGGCTTCGGCATCATCCTGACAAATATCATCATCAATAAGATGCATGAAAAATAAACCAAGTGAGTCAAGCTCTACCTCAAAGTCCGGATTATCCACCTCGTCATCGGGGGCCGGATTAGAAGATGCAGTGGTTCTTTTCCGGTGGGCAGTCTTCTTCACAATTTTAGTTTTTTGCCGGGTTGCTCTTTCCGGTTTATCTGTTTTCTCTGGTTTCTCCTGTGGCAGCTTTTTGCTCCAAAACGGATCATCGCCCTGGTTATGCAGACACTGATATTAAAAACAATGACCAGACATATAATAACAGATTCAGCAAAGAGAAAAATCAAAGTCTTATAGCTGGCGGTTTGTTGGTGGCACAGAAGGGAAGCAGGCCAGTTCTAGCGCAGATGTGCTCCGGTTCATTCAGTATCTTACGCACAGCCTCTGTGATTTCTTCACCGGAGAGCTGGAGTCTTGAATGTCGCAGTGGGTCATCCACACTATCAGTATATTCGCACATCAAACCGGAGCGCTGACTAAGGGGCAGTATGCTCCATGATATCCAACAGCGAGCAAGGCCAACCCCTGTTAAACTGTTGGCCATAAAGGCCCTGAGCTTTGACAGCTGAGGAGCATATTTGCTTCTCTCCTGGGCAGTCAATCGTTGAGGAAAAGGATGGGTATTGCTGAGCCGCTCCGGACGAAAGCCAGGCAAGGGATTCTCACCAGCAGGGGAGGTGTCTTTGCAGTAGAACCATGTCTGATTCCACTCCTTGGGGTGACTGTGCAGCTTGGCGTGAGGGTATGTGACCTCTTTCCTTTTTTGAATCGCCATGCCACCCAACTCCATATTAGAGCCATCAGTAAACTCAGTACGACGGTTTAGATGGAAAAGATCTCTGAATAATTCCACTGTGGGCTCCTCTTGAAAGAACACCTCACAGAGCACTTGGAAGTGGCACATATTTGTAACAGAGTTGGGGCCAGTGTCTTGCGGATGGAGTTGGAAATCAGCTAGAACATCCCGGTAGAATTTAGAACCGGGCGGTTTAAAACCCCGGGCTAAGTGGTCTACGAAAACAACAACCTCTCCTTCTCGAGGTGTGGGGGGGCATTCTTTGCCAGGAGCCCTCCAATGGACGGTGTGTTTGCTGCCCAAGGCGCCAATCAGGACTAAATCGTCCAGTTGATCCTCTGTGACGCGAGAAGGGACACAATTGCACTCATACACTTGCTTGGCCATGATGAAATCTACAAAGTACATTGATATGTGCAATGTTAAACCGGAAGCAAATCTATCTAAACCGGAGTTTATAAGCAACAGCATCCCGGCGGTTCAACAAGGGGACTAATGATATATGATAGATTGCTTTTTCAAAGGTGAACCGCCTATGTGGTAAATAGGATACAGATCTAAGGCAAGAATGACTAAGGAAGGTAAAAACAAATTTCATAAGGTCGCAGTGAAATTTTGGATCTACCGCAAGACAAGAAAATAAAAGGATTTAGACCTAAAAGGTTGATCTCAAAGCAATTCACAAGGGACCAGATCAGTGTTTTATGCGCATAAAGGTTTGGTTTGGTAATAGAAGATAAGCCATTACAGAGAATACATCAGGTTTGAAGTTTTATTCATGGGATAAAGAAGAAACAAAGGAAGAACAACGCCAGAGTCTCGATGAACTTCGACGAACGAGGAAACCCTAGAACAGATCTGCGGGGGAAAGGAAAGAAGATTTACCGGAGCTAAGGAAGAAGCGGAAGGTCGCCGCGATGCTCTAGTGTGCTCAGGTTGATGCAGCGGCCAAGGTTGATGCAGAGGACGACGGTGGCGGCGGAGCTCTGAAGCTGGGCGACGCGAGGAAGACGAAGCAGAAGGGGTCGGAGGGAAAGAGAAAGGAAATGACCCTTCGGTCCTATTTATAAAGAAAGGGATATGTCAGGCGCGAGAATCAAGTAGCCGCGAGTTTGGAAACAAAACTGCGGCCATAATTGTCGCATGCTTGTTAACAGGATAAGGTTCTTTATAACCAGTGACGTCACACCGGTCTAACGCGAGTAGAGAAGATGACATCACGGCGGTTCAACAAAATACAAGAAGATGTTGAAGATGAAGATTTTTGCTAAGGATTGACATGAACCTGTTCAAATCAATTTGGGGCCTAATGTTGGGGATATTACTAGTGGGCGTAAACCGGCCAGGACAAGTCGGGTTAACTTCATTAGTAGTTGAGTGTGATAAAAGCCCATGAGGGCAGATGAGGGCTAAAGGCCCACAATCGGTTTAAGGCCTATAGCTATAAACCGGCGTCGGTATGTAACTTGTGTTATAAGTTAGGAATAGTGGAGACCGAACCGGACGCATCTATGAGCCGGTATCGGGACTCTGTAAACCGACGGGCATCCCCATGTATATAAGGGGACGACCTGGCGGCGGTTCAAGGGGAGACAACAACTCGAGACATAGGCGAAGCTTATTTGCTCCCTAGTCGTCGAAACACCCATCAATTCCATCACAACTAGATGTAGGCTTTTACCTTCATTGAATTGGCCGAACTAGTATAAACTCTCTTGCGTCCTTGTGTCCGCTTTAACCCCTTCAAGCTAACCCGTAGCGATGGCTCCACGACTAAGTCCTTTCTCTAGGACATCTGCCGTGACAAAACCACGACACTATGGGTGAGAAGGTCTCATCGTAGTCAACCACTTGAACTTGTCGATAACCCTTAGCGACAAGTCGAGCCTTATAGATGGTAACATTACCATCCACGTCCGTCTTCTTCTTAAAGATCCATTTATTCTCTATCGCTTGCCGATCATCGGGCAAGTCTGTCAAAGTCCATACTTTGTTTTCATACATGGGTCCTATCTCGGATTGCATGGCTTCAAGCCATTTGTTGGAATCTGGGCCCGTCATTGCTTCTTCATAGTTTGAAGGTTCACTGTTGTCTAACAACATGATTTCCAGGACAGGGTTGCCATACCATTCTAGCGTGGAACGTGTCCTTGTGGACCCTCGAAGTTCAGTAACAACTTGATCCGAAGTACCTTGATCATTATCATTAAGTTCCTCTCTAGTCAGTGCAGGCACCACAGGAACATCTTCCTGAGCTGCGCTACTTTCCGGTTCAAGAGGCAGTACTTCATCGAGTTCTACTTTCCTCCCACTTACTTCTCTCGAGAGAAACTCTTTCTCCAGAAATGACCCATTCTTGGCAACAAAGATCTTGCCTTCGGATCTGAGGTAGAAGGTATACCCCAATGGTTTCCTTAGGGTATCCTATGAAGATGCATTTTTCCGACTTGGGTTCGAGCTTTTCAGGTTGAAGTTTCTTGACATAAGCATCGCATCCCCAAACTTTTAGAAATGACGGCTTAGGTTTCTTCCCAAACCATAATTCATACGGTGTCGTCCCAATGGATTTAGACGGTGCCCTATTTAAAGTGAATGTAGCTGTCTCTAGAGCGTATCCCCAAAATGATAGCTGTAAATCAGTGAGTGACATCATAGATCGCACCATATCCAATAGAATGCAATTACGATGTTCGGACACACCGTTACACTGAGGTGTTCCAAGCGGCGTGAGTTGTGAAACGATTCCACATTTCCTTAAGTGCGTACCAAATTCATGACTTAAATATTCTCCCCCACGATCTGATCGTAAGAATTTTATCTTTCGGTCACGTTGATGCTCTACCTCATTCTGAAATTCCTTGAACTTTTCAAAGGTCTCAGACTTGTGTTTCATCAAATAGACATACCCATATCTACTTAAGTCATCAGTGAGAGTGAGAACATAATGATAGCCACCACGAGCCTCAACGCTCATTGGACCGCACACATCAGTATGTATAATTTCCAATAAGTTGGTTGCTTGCTCCATTGTTCCGGAGAACGGAGTCTTGGTCATTTTACCCATGAGGCATGGTTCGCACGTGTCAAATGGTTCGAAATCAAGAGACTCCAAAAGTCCATCTGTATGGATCTTCTTCATGCGTTTGACACCGATGTGACCAAGGCGGCAGTGCCATAGATATGTGGGACTATCATTATCAATCTTACATCTTTTGGTATTCACACTATGAATATGTGTAACATCACGTACGAGATTCATTAAGAATAAACCATTGACCAGCGGGGCATGACCATAAAACATATCTCTCATATAAATGGAACAACCATTATTCTCGGATTTAAATGAGTAGCCATCTCGTATTAAACGAGATCTAGATACAATGTTCATGCTCAAAGGTGGCACTAAATAACAATTATTGAGGTTTAAAACTAATCCCGTAGGTAAATGTAGAGGTAGCGTGCCGACGGCGATCACATCGACCTTGGAACCATTCCCGACGCGCATCGTCGCCTCGTCCTTCGCCAGTCTCCGCTTATTCCACAGCTCCTATTTTGAGTTACAAATATGAGCAACCGCACCAGTATCAAATACCCAGGAGCTACTACGAGTACTGGTAAGGTACACATCAATTACATGTATATCACATATACCTTTAGTGTTGCCGGCCTTCTTGTCCGCTAAGTATTTGGGGCAGTTCCGCTTCCAGTGACCGTTTCCCTTGCAATAAAAACACTCAGTCTCAGGCTTGGGTCCATTCTTTGACTTCTTCCCGGTAGCTTGCTTACCGGGCGCGGCAACTCCCTTGCCGTCCTTCTTGAAGTTCTTTTTACCCATGCCTTTCTTGAACTTAGTGGTTTTATTCACCATCAACACTTGATGTTCCTTTTTGATTTCCACCTCCGCTGATTTCAGCATTGAATATACCTCGGGAATGGTCTTTTCCATCCCCTGCATATTGAAGTTCATCACAAAGCTCTTGTAGCTAGGTGGGAGCGACTGAAGGATTCTGTCAACGACCGCATCATCTGGGAGATTAACTCCCAGCTGAGACAAGCGGTTATGCAGCCCAGACATTTTGAGTATGTGCTCGCTGACAGAACTGTTCTCCTCCATCTTACAACTGTAGAACTTGTCGGAGACTTCATATCTCTCGACCCGGGCGTCAGCTTCGAAAACCATTTTCATCTCTTGGAACATCTCATATGCTCCATGTTGCTCAAAACGCTTTTGGAGCCCCCGTTCTAAGCTGTAAAGCATGCCGCACTGAACCAGGGAGTAATCATCACTACGCGTCTGCCAAGCGTTCATAACGTCTTGTTCTGCAAGGAAAACAGGTGCTTCACCTAGCGGTGCATCAAGGACATATGCTTTCCTGGCAGCTATGAGGATAATCCTCAGGTTGCGGACCCAGTCCGTGTAGTTGCTACCATCGTCTTTCAGCTTGGTTTTCTCTAGGAACGCGTTAAAGTTGAGGGCAACATTAGCGTGGGCCATTTGATCTACAAGACATATTGTAAAGATTTTAGACTATGTTCATGATAATTAAGTTCATCTAATCAAATTATTTAATGAACTCCCACTCAGATAGACATCCCTCTAGTCATTTAAGTGATACATGATCCGAGTCAACTAGGCCGTGTCCGATCATCACGTGAGACGGACTAGTCATCATCGGTGAACATTTTCATGTTGATCGTATCTTCTATACGACTCATGTTCGACCTTTCGGTGTTCTGTGTTCCGAGGCCATGTCTATGCATGCTAGGCTCGTCAAGTCAACCTAAGTGTATTGCGTGTGTAAATCTGGCTTACACCCATTGTATGCGAATGTTAGAACCTATCACACCCGATCATCATGTGGTGCTTCGGAACAACGGACCTTAGCAACGGTGCACAGTTAGGGGGAACACTTTCTTGAAATTATTGCGAGGGATCATCTTATTTATGCTACCGTCGTTCTAAGCAAATAAGATGTAAAATATGATAGACATCACATGCAATCAAATAGTGACATGATATGGCCTATATCATTTTGCTCCTTTTGATCTCCATCTTCGGGGCGCCATGATCATCGTCGTCACCGGCATGACACCATGATCTCCATCATCGTGTCTTCATGAAGTTGTCTCGTCAACTATTACTTCTACTACTATGGCTAATGGTTAGCGATAAATTAAAGTAATTACATGACGTTTATGCTGACACGCAGGTCATAAATAAATTAAGACAACTCCTTTGGCTCCTGCCGGTTGTCATACTCATCGACATGCAAGTCGTGATTCCTATTACAAGAACATGATCAATCTCATACATCACATATATCATTCATCACATCCTTTTGGCCATATCACATCACACGGCATATGTTGCAAAAACAAGTTAGACGTCCTCTAATTGTTGTTGCAAGTTTTACGTGGCTGCTATAGGTTTCTAGCAAGAACGTTTCTTACCTACGCCAAAACCACAACGTGATATGCCAATTTCTATTTACCCTTCATAAGGACCCTTTTCATCGAATCCGATCCGACTAAAGTGGGAGAGACAGACACCCGTTAGCCACCTTATGCAACTAGTGCATGTCAGTCGGTGGAACCAGTCTCACGTAAGCGTACATGTAAGGTCGGTCTGGGCCGCTTCATCCCACGATGCCGCCGAATCAAGATAAGACTAGTAACGGCAAGTAAATTGACAAAATCAACGCCCAGAACAACTTGTGTTCTACTCGTGCATAGAAACTACGCATAGACCTAGCTCATGATGCCACTATTGGGGAACGTAGCAGAAATTTAAAATTTTTCTACACATCGCCAAGATCAATCTATGGATTCATCTAGCAACGAGGGACAGGGGAGTGCATCTACATACCCTTGTAGATCGCGAGCGGAAGCGTTCAAGAGAACGGGGTTGATGGAGTCGTACTCGTCGTGATCCAAATCATCGATGACCGAGTGCCGAACGGACGACACCTCCGCGTTCAACACACGTACGGTTGGGGAAGACGTCTTCTCCTTCTTGATCCAGCAAGGGGAAGGATAGGTTAATGGAGATCCAACAGCACAACAACGTGGTGGTGGAAGCAGCGGTGATCTCGGTAGGGCTTCGCCAAGCTCCAACGAGAGGGAGAGGTGTTACGAGGGGAGAGGGAGGCGCCAGGGACTTGGGTGCAGCTTCCCTCCCTTCCCTCCACTATATATAGGTCCCCTAGGGGGGCGGCCCTAGGAGATCCCATCTCCAAGGGGGGGGGGACGGCCAAGGGGGGACTTGCCCCCCAAGTCAGGTGGGCGCCCCACCCCTAGGGTTTCCAACCCTAGGCGCAGGGGAAGGCCCATGGGGGGTGCACCAGCCCACCCGGGGCTGGTTCCCCTCCCACTTCAGCCCACGGGGCCCTCCGGGATAGGTGGCCCCACCCGATGGACCCCCGGGACCCTTCCGGTGGTCCCAGTACAATACCGGTGACCCCCGAAACTTTCCCGGTGGCCGAAATTGGACTTCCTATATACAATTCTTCACCTCCGGACCATTCCGGAACTCCTCGTGATGTCCGGGATCTCATCCCGGGCTCCGAACAACTTTCGGGTTACCGCATACCAATATCTCTACAACCCTAGCATCACCGAACCTTAAGTGTGTAGACCCTACGGGTTCGGGAGACACGCAGACATGACCGAGACGACTCTCCGGTCAATAACCAACAGCGGGATCTGGATACCCATGTTGGCTCCCACATGCTCGTCGATGATCTCATCGGATGAACTATGATGTCGAGGATTCAAGTAATCCCGTATACAATTCCCTTTGTCAATCGGTACGTTACTTGCCCGAGATTCGATCGTCAGTATCCCAATACCTTGTGCAATCTCGTTACCGGCAAGTCACTTTACTCGTACCGTAATGCATGATCCCGTGACCAAACACTTGGTCACATTGAGCTCATTATGATGATGCATTACCGAGTGGGCCCAAAGATACCTCTCCGTCATACAGAGTGACAAATCCCAGTCTCGATCCGTGTCAACCCAACAGATACTTTCGGGGATACCTGTAGTATACCTTTATAGTCACCCAGTTACGTTGTGACGTTTGGTACACCCAAAGCACTCCTACGGCATCCGGGAGTTACACGATCTCATGGTCTAAGGAAATGATACTTGACATTGGAAAAGCTCTAGCAAACGAACTACACGATCTTGTGCTATGCTTAGGATTGGGTCTTGTCCATCATATCATTCTCCTAATGATGTGATCCCGTTATCAATGGCATCCAATGTCCATAGTCAGGAAACCATGACTATCTGTTGATCAACGAGCTAGTTAACTAGAGGCTCACTAGGGACATGTTATGGTCTATGTATTCACACATGTATTATAATTTCCGGATAACACAATTATAGCATGAATAATAGACAATTATCATGAACAAGGAAATATAATAATAATCATTTTATTATTGCCTCTAGGGCATATTTCCAACAGTTTGACTGCACCCGCCACGCCCGTGCCCGCCCCCCTCAGCGGCATGGGACGCTGCCGTGGACTACTACCTCTTAGCGGTGCCAGTTGCCGTCCTCCTGCGCCCCGCCCGTCAATTGCGCGACGACATGATATTTGATTTACAAGTGAAGAACATTTTGTGCTGCGTTGAAGACTTCAACAACGGCGTCCCGGAGGACGACAACGATAACGACGGCGCGGCACGCCGCCTCCGCCGCCGCCGGAAATAGTTGTTTTGGGGTTTAATACTGTATCTTGAATTCTCGATCATATGAATATAAATTCGCAGTGTGACTGAATGAAAGATATGGTCTGAATGAACTTGCGTTTTTCTCTCTTAATGTACAGACTTATCAAATGATTTTATTTTCAAAAAAACGTCAATGGTTTTTAAATATAAATCACTCATCGCAAACGTTTTAGTTAGAACACACGTATGCAAACCGACAGCTTCCCCAGGAAGCCAAGGGAAAATGTGCCGAGCAGGATTTCTACATCCCTTCAACGCAAATGGTTGTTTTGTATGACCCGTGTGCAACCACATACAAACAATTGGGTAAGATTTGCATATCTATCATTTTGGGTATGTTGGCATTTCTCAAACTGGAAAGATTGACATTTGTTTATATAGTAACATTGCCATTTGTCAACCTTGTAACACTGCAATTTGTCAAAATATGCTGCTACAAATCACTAGCACTATCTAATTTTTGCAACTAAAATCACTAGCACTATTCATATGGACACCACTAGCAGGCGTGAGTTCATGGACGCATATGCAAATGTACCATTGATTACATACAACAAGTCATCAACCCACAACGACAACGAGGATACACGTTGGATTATAGATCATTTCCAACAAAACATTCTAGAAAAGTTTTTCTCACACAACAAATAACAAAGTGATGAAATGAACTTCAGTTCAACCACTCGTCGGTGTTGGAAATGCTTGCTTTGAACCAGAAGTGATTCTCCAGGAAGGGCCAGCTACTGTCAATCTCGAGACCAACGTAGGACTGATCATCGAGGCTGAAGCGGCCTATGTCAGGACCCATATTGGGACGGTAGGGAAGCATAGTAATGTCTAAGGTATAGATACAATTGCTTCTCATAAATGGTAGTAACGTCGTGTCAACAACAGCTAGATCGCATTCCACCATCATTGGATAGTTTTGTCCAATGAATAGCTAGTTTCCTCCAAGACTTCCAATACTGAACCAGGGAGAAGGTGTTGGCGCTAGTACACTAGTATCCATCCCAAATACCCTGCAACAGATGTTGGAATAGGTCCGGAGAGTGCGACCATACGAGAAAACACCTGCTTCCTTAGTAACATTAGCAGTGCCCGTATACAGACAAGAAGAGGTGATCCATCGGAATAAGTTGCCAGGCGCCATTGAGTATATGGGTCCTGCTCGTCCTCATGCTCATGAATAAAATTTGCAAGTATAGGTGGTGGAATGTTCACAGGACCTTGGAAACATAAGAAGGTTAATTAGTAAAAGGAAACTAGCTAACCCGCATGCATGTGGATGAAACAATTATAATTACGGTGGAAGACAAACATACCGAAATCATGAGGATTCCATGCAAAAACAGTGCCACGAGTGGTGGAAGAAAACACAAGAACCTCGTATTGAATTGCATCACAGTACTCATCCATGTATAGAAACTGATTTTTGAGCAATATCCATCGAGTCGACCCATGAAGGACGACAACAAGCTTGTCGAAGATAGCGACAACATAAGCATTCCTATAACCCCAAGAGCGGCTGGGAACTCGACAAATTGCTATCTTCCGTAGATGATAGTTAGCATGATCGTATTTGAACTCACGTAGAATACCGGTGTACTCAACCTCTGGGCAGTCGTCTGAGATTTTTTGAAGTGGAACCCGGTGACGAGTGTACACATTCACAAGTTCCCACTCGCAGTTGTACCCAATATAAACAACCTAATCTCCATTTGCGCCTTCCCAAGCCTTGCCCTCAAGCGATGACATCTTAACATCATACGTATCATTATCAAGCGGCATCAACTTACACAAGGCGAGGCTTCCCTCGTCCCCACGCCAGTCAGAAGGGTCATGGCGAAGAAGATAGGGGAGATCAAACTGCTCCTGAACCCTTGGGTTCCTTGTAACGATGTTATTAGTTGAGTCGAGAATGGTCTTGAATGAACCAGCCCTGCTAGCCGAGGTGATGTGAGAACCCAGAATTATCTTCTAGATCCTCCTGTGTTTAATTGTCAACCCCAGGATCATTGTTGACAACATATTGAAATGGTATCATTGCAGAATATGTAAAAACATTAAATGTAGTATAATTGTCACAAGACATACCTAGTGAGATGTCTCATGACATTTACAATCAGAAAACAACGGAAAGTAAAATGCGTGGTGACTCCATCTCAGTCACAGGCAGTCGATGTAGTCCAGGTGACCTCACTCCTATAGATCGCCATAGTAGTCGTAGTCATCACCTTCGTCTTCATGGAACTCTGTTGTCAACAAAATTATTGCCATGAGTACATTACGTACTCAACATGCCTCCCACGGGGAAGGATCTAATAGCTACATGTGGCTTCAAAGGAAGGCTGTATGGATCATTTGCGTAAAGCTAATTTTGTTTGACAAATAGAGTAGTTGGATAAAAGCAGTTTTAGATGAAAACATGTTTTATCTCCAGAATAACTTTCATCAAGTGAGGATCCTCGATCAACTCACGTCTTTCATAGGTTTCAAGAATAGGGGCAAAGAGGGAATAAGCAAGACAGGTCCTGTATGTCAAGAAAGATTCATGTGTCGTCCATGACCGTGGACACGACTATTCGAATAGTTTTACACTCTACAGAGGTTGTACACTTTACCCACACGACACAATCCCAACTTGTTGCCACTAGCCATCGCTAGCGTAGTACACCATCTGGTATACCGGCAGGGAGATTGTGACGAGGTCTTTGGACTAGATCCCCGAAAGATGTGACATGCCCACCGGGTCTGGCGCACGGAACTGAGAGTACGTCCTCAAACTGGTCCCCCCATCTGTGCTGAGGATACTCCTCGCAAGGCAGCTATCCCATCTGCGGTACGGCGACATCGGCACCTAAGGCTGAATAGCTTACTTGACCAAGCCAGTGCCCATATAGCATGTGGCTGTACTGTTATCACAATCTTCAAATCCAAGACTTATTAGGCCTCATGCGGCACGGACGACTGATTGCCCCCTTCAGCTCGTGAAGGGCAGCCAATCGCTCCTTCAATAGTTGATTCAGCTGTCGCCCACACCAGTATTCAGATGGTAAGTTTCACCCAGAGTAGAAGAGGATAGAGAAGGTCAACAAGGCCAACTTGCCTAGCTCAGCGAGCTCAACAATAAGTTTCAAGTGTCAATGACTCAAAGATCATTCAACAAAGAACCTATAGGGTAATAAGCATGGCTAAGCATTTCTACTCTACCAGAATACTATATAATTCTACTCAGGTGTCAAGTGAATAAGCGACAAGCGGATCAGGGTAATGTGTCAATCGACACGCTAGCTACGAGATAAAATAGCATGCATATAGTAGCCATAAAACACAATGCAATTTTGTAAAACATAGGATAAGTATGATCAAAGAAGGAGGCATGCCTTCATTGTTGAGTCCTTCTTCGTAACCTGTTATCTCCATGTCCAACATCGCCACTCCCTACTCAACGTAACGATAGCAAAAGACAAACAATAAATACCAAAGCAATAGTAAATCCAAATAACATCCAAACAAATTAAGAGCGGATGTATAGCAAGATATCGATCAAGACGGAGATTCCAAAATGAGGTAGCATGATAGGGAGGTAAGGAATATGATAGACCAAGGGACATTGTTGGGTTGAAACGACTAAGGAATGCTTAGCGGTTAAGACTAACGTTCTTTTATGAACTATTAGCGCCCACTACACATCTTGAAAAACTATATAACAAACACAATAGCATCAACACACATGAAAAGGAACCATCCCTTGCATACTACACAATCATAATCATGGCATGATAAAGGTAAAAGTTAACCATAATAAATATTTAGATAGAATCTAAATATTTACAATGGTTATTAATTAGCAAGCAAATATAAACAACAACTATAATAACTCAAAAGGAAGTATTCTATATGACAACCAAACCAACATTATAAGCCATACTAGTTAAGCACTCAAACAACATTCAACAACATGATTTGAAATAATCTAGGTTTAGCCCTAAAACATTATTAAAATAGAATAGGATCAAGTATATCAAACAATTAGCAAGAAACTATACAACAAATAGAACAAAAGGATGAACAACTATCCTAGACATGATATGATTAAGATTAATAATCAACCACAAGTAAATATTGGGATGAATCCAAATATTTATAATGGTTAACAACAAGCAAAGACTAAACCCCAATCATAACAACTATTAGTAAGCATCTCTATAACAATAGCTAAACCATTACTATGGCGAAAGTGAAGGAAATATGCCCTAGAGGCAATAATAAAGTTATTATTTATTTCCTTATATCATGATAAATGTTTATTATTCATGCTAGAATTGTATTAACCGGAAACATAATACATATGTGAATACATAGACAAACAGAGTGTCACTAGTAAGCCTCTACTTGACTAGCTCGTTGATCGAAGATGGTTATGTTTCCTAACCATAGACATGAGTTGTGATTTGATTAACGGGATCACATCATTAGGAGAATGATGTGATTGACTTGACCCATTCCGTTAGCTTAGCACTTGATCGTTTAGTTTATTGCTATTGCTTTCTTCATAACTTATACATGTTCCTATGACTATGAGATTATGAAGCTCCCGTTTACCGGAGGAACACTTTGTGTGCTACCAAACATCACAACGTAACTGGGTGATTATAAAGGTGCTCTACAGGTGTCTCCAAAGGTACTTGTTGGGTTGGCGTATTTCGAGATTAGGATTTGTCACTCTGATTGTCGGAGAGGTATCTCTGGGCCCTCTTGGTAATGCACATCACTTAAAGCCTTGCAAGCATTACAACTAATGAGTTAGTTGCAGAATGATGTATTACGGAACGAGTAAAGAGACTTGCCGGTAACGAGATTGAACTAGGTATGAAGATACCGACGATCGAATCTCAGGCAAGTAACATACCGATGACAAAGGGAATAACGTATGTTGTTATGCGGTCTGACCGATAAAGATCTTCGTAGAATATGTGGGAGCCAATATGAGCATCCAGGTTCCGCTATTGGTTATTGACCAGAGACATATCTCGGTCATGTCTACATAGTTTTCGAACCCGTAGGGTCCGCACGCTTAACGTTTCGATGCCGGTTATATTATGAGTTTATGAGTTTTGATGTACCGAAGGTTGTTCAGAGTCCCGGATGTGATCACGGACATGACGAGGAGTCTCGAAATGGTCGAGACATGAAGATTGATATATTGGACGACTATATTCGGACACCGGAATGGTTCCGGGGGTTATCGAATATATATCGGAGTACCGGGGGGTTACCGGAACCCCTCCGGGGGTTATTGGGCCTCATGGGCCCAAAGTAGTGGAAGAGAATAGGCAGCAGGAGGTGGCACGCAGCCCCCCTTGCCCCAATCCGAATTGGGAAGGGGAAGGGGGCGCGGCCCCCCTTCTCCTTCCTTCTCTCCACCTCCTCCTCCCCCCTTCTCCTAGTTGGAATAGGAAAGGGGGGCAAAACCTACTTGGAGTAGGATTGCCCCCCCCCTGGGCGCGCCTCCTCCTCTTGGCCGGCCCCTCCTACTCCACTCCTTTATATACGTGGCCAGGGGGCACCCCATAGACACAACAATTGATCTCTTGATCTCTTAGCCGTGTGCGGTGCCCCCTTCCACCATAATCCACCTCGATCATATCGTAGCGGTGCTTAGGCGAAGCCCTGCGACAATAGAACATCATCATTGGCACCACGCCGTCGTGCTGACGAAACTCTCCCGTGAAGCTCTACTGGATTAGAGTTCACGGGACGTCATCGAGCTGAACGTGTGCTGAACTCGGAGGTGCCGTGCGTTCGGTACTTGGATCGGTCGGACCGTGAAGACGTACGACTACATCAACCGCGTTGTGATAATGCTTCCACTTTCGGTCTACGAGGGTACGTAGACAACACTCTCCCCTCTCGTTGCTATGCATCACCATGATCTTGCGTGTGCGTAGGAATTTTTTTGAAATTACTACGTTCCCCAACAGTGGCATCAGAGCCAGGTTTTATGCGTTGATGTTATATGCACGAGTAGAACACAAGTGAGTTGTGGGCGATATAAGTCATATTGCTTACCAACATGTCATACTTTGGTTCGGCGGTATTGTTGGATGAAGTGGCCCGGACCGACATTACGCGTACGCTTACGCGAGACTGGTCCTACCGACGTGCTTTGCACACAGGTAGCTGGCGGGTGTCAGTTTCTCCAACTTTAGTTGAACCAAGTGTGGCTACGCCCAGTCCTTGCGAAGGTTAAAACAACATCAACTTGACAAACTATCGTTGTGGTTTTGATGCGTAGGTAAGAATGGTTCTTGCTAAGCCCGTAGCAGCCACGTAAAAACTTGCAACAACAAAGTAGAGGATGTCTAACTTGTTTTTGCAGGGCATGTTGTGATGTGATATGGTTAAGACATGATGCTAAATTTTATTGTATGAGATGATCATGTTTTGTAACCGAGTTATCGGCAACTGGCAGGAGCCATATGGTTGTCGCTTTATTGTATGCAATGCAATCGCCTTGTAATGCGTTATTTATCACTAAGCGGTAGCGATAGTCGTGGAAGCATAAGATTGGCGAGACGACAACGATGCTACGATGGAGATCAAGGTGTCACGCCGGTGACGATGGTGATCATGAAGGTGCTTCGGAGATGGAGATCACAAGCACAAGATGATGATGGCCATATCATATCACTTATATTGATTGCATGTGATGTTTATCTTTTATGCATCTTATCTTGCTTTGATTGATGGTAGCATTATAAGATGATCTCTCAGTAAATTTCAAGATAAAAGTGTTCTCCCTGAGTATGCACCGTTGCCAAAGTTCATCGTGCCCAGACACCACGTGATGATCGGGTGTGATAAGCTCTACGTCCATCTACAACGGGTGCAAGCCAGTTTTGCACACGCAAAATACTCAGGTTAAACTTGACGAGCCTAGCATATGCAGATATGGCCTCGGAACACTGAGACCGAAAGGTCGAGCATGAATCATATAGTAGATATGATCAACATATTGATGTTCACCATTGAAAGCTACTCCATTTCACGTGATGATCGGTTATGGTTTAGTTGATTTGGATCATGTGATCACTTAGAAGATTAGAGGGATGTCTTTCTAAGTGGGAGTTCTTAAGTAATATGATTAATTGAACTTAAATTTATCATGAACTTAGTACCTAATAGTATCTTGCTTGTCTATGTTTGATTGTAGATAGATGGCCCGTGTTGTTGTTCTGTTGAATTTTAATGCGTTCCTTGAGAAAGCAAAGTTGAAAGATGATGATAGCAATTACATGGACTGGGTCCGTAACTTAAGGATTATCCTCATTGTTGCACAGAAGAATTATGTCCTGGAAGCACCGCTGGGTGCCAGGCCTGTTGCAGGAGCAACACCAGATGTTATGAACATCTGGCAGAGCAAAGCTGATGACTACTCAATAGTTCAGTGTGCCATGCTTTATGGCTTAGAATCGGGACTTCAACGACATTTTGAACGTCATGGAGCATATGAGATGTTCCAGGAGTTGAAGTTAATATTTCAAGCAAATGCCCGGATTGAGAGATATGAAGTCTCCAATAAGTTCTATAGCTGCAAGATGGAGGAGAATAGTTCTGTCAGTGAACATATACTCAAAAATGTCTGGGTATCATAATCACTTGACTCAACTGGGAGTTAACCTTCCTGTTGATAGTGTCATTGACAGAGTTCTTCAATCACTGCCACCAAGCTACAAGAGCTTCGTGATGAACTATAACATGCAAGGGATGGATAAGACTATTCCCGAGCTCTTCGCAATGCTGAAAGCTGCGGAGGTAGAAACCAAGAAGGAGCATCAAGTGTTGATGGTCAATAAGACCGCCAGTTTCAAGAAAAAGGGCAAAGGGAATAAGAAGGGGAACTTCAAAAAGAACAGCAAGCAAGTTGCTGCTCAGGAGAAGAAACCCAAGTCTGGACCTAAGCCTGAAACTGAGTGCTTCTACTGCAAGCAGACTGGTCACTGGAAGCGGAATTGCCCCAAGTATTTGGCGGATAAGAAGGATGGCAAGGTGAACAAAGGTATATGTGATATACATGTTATTGATGTGTACCTTACTAGAGCTCGCAGTAGCACCTGGGTATTTGATACTGGTTCTATTGCTAATATTTGCAACTCAAAACAAGGACTACGGATTAAGCGAACACTGGCCAAGGACGAGGTGATGATGCGCGTGGGAAATGGTTCCAAAGTCGATGTGATCGCGGTCAGCACACTACCTCTACATCTACCTTCGGGATTAGTTTTAGACCTAAATAATTGTTATTTGGTGCCAGCGTTGATCATGAACATTATATCTGGATCTTGTTTGATGCGAGATGATTATTCATCAAAGGATAATGGTTGTTCTATTTATATGAGTAATATCTTTTATGGTCATGCACCCTTGAAGAGTGGTCTATTTTTAATGAATCTCGATAGTAGTGATACACATATTCATAATGTTGAAGCCAAAAGATGCAGAATTGATAATGATAGTGCAACTTATTTGTGGCACTACCGTTTAGGTCATATCGGTGTAAAGCGCATGAAGAAACTCCATATTGATGGACTTTTGGAACCACTTGATTATGAATCACTTGGTACTTGCAAACCATGCCTCATGGGCAAGATGACTAAAACGCCGTTCTCTGGTACTATGGAGAGAGCAACAGATTTGTTGGAAATCATACATACATATATATGTGGTCCGATGAATGTTGAGGCTCGTGGCAGATACCGTTATTTTCTCACCTTCATAGATGATTTAAGCAGATATGGATATATCTACTTGATGAAACATAAGTCCGAAACATTTGAAAAGTTCAAAGAATTTCAGAATGAAGTTGAAAATCATCGTAACAAGAAAATAAAGTTTCTACGATCTGATCGTGGAGGAGAATATTTGAGTTACGAGTTTGGTCTACATTTGAAACAAAGCGGAATAGTTTCGCAACTCACGCCACCCGGAACACCACAGCGTAATGGTGTGTCCGAACGTCGTAATTGTACTTTACTAGATATGGTGCGATCTATGATGTCTCTTACTGATTTACCGCTATCATTTTGGGGTTATGCTTTAGAGACGACCGCATTCACGTTAAATAGGGCACCATCAAAATTCGTCGAAACGACGCCTTATGAACTGTGGTTTGGCAAGAAACCAAAGTTGTCGTTTCTTAAAGTTTGGGGCTGTGATGCTTATGTGAAAAAGCTTCAACCTGATAAGCTCGAACCCAAATCGGAGAAATGTGTCTTCATAGGATACCCAAAGGAGACTGTTGGGTACACCTTCTATCACAGATCTGAAGGCAAGACATTCGTTGCTAAGAATGGATCCTTTCTAGAGAAGGAGTTTCTCTCGAAAGAAGTGAGTGGGAGGAAAGTAGAACTTGATGAGGTAACCATACCTACTCCCTTATTGGAAAGTAGCTCATCACAGAAACCGGTTCCTGTGACGACTATACCAATTAGTGAGGAAGTTAATGATGATGATCATGAAACTTCAGATCAAGTTATTACTGAACCTCATAGATCAACCAGAGTAAGATCCGCGCCAGAGTGGTACGGTAATCCTGTTCTGAAAGTCATGCTACTGGATCGTGATGAACCTACGAACTATGAAGAAGCGATGGTGAGCCCAGATTTCGCAAAATGGCTTGAAGCCATGAAATCTGAGATGGGATCCATGTATGAGAACAAAGTGTGGACTTTGGTTGACTTGCCCAATGATCGGCAAGAAATTGAGAATAAATGGATCTTCAAGAAGAAGACTGACGCTGACGGTAATGTTACTGTCTACAAAGCTCGACTTGTTGCGAAAGGGTTTCGACAAGTTCAAGGGATTAACTACAATGAGACCTTCTCACCCGTAGCGATGCTTAAGTCTGTCCGAATCATGTTAGCAATTGTCACATTTTATGATTATGAAATTTGGCAAATGGATGTCAAAACTGCATTCCTGAATGGATTTCTACAAGAAGAGTTGTATATGATACAACCGGAAGGTTTTGTCGATCCAAAGGGAACTAACAAAGTGTGCAAGGTCCAGCGATCCATTTATGGACTGGTGCAAGCCTCTCGGAGTTGGAATAAACGCTTTGATAGTGTGATCAAAGAATTTGGTTTTGTACATACTTTTGGAGAAGCCTGTGTTTACAAGAAAGTGAGTGGGAGCTCTGTAGCATTTCTGATATTATATGTGGATGACATATTGTTGATTGGAAATGATACAGAATTTCTGGATAGCATAAAGGGATACTTGAATAAGAGTTTTTCAATGAAAGACCTCGGTGAAGCTGCTTATATATTGGGCATTAAGATCTATAGAGATAGATCAAGATGCTTAATTGGACTTTCACAAAGCACATACCTTGACAAAGTTTTGAAGAAGTTCAAAATGGATCAAACAAAGAAAGGGTTCTTGCCTGTGTTACAAGGTGTGAAGTTGAGTAAGACTCAATGCCCGACCACTGCAGAAGATAGAGAGAAAATAAAAGATGTTCCCTATGCTTCAACCATAGGCTCTATCATGTATGCAATGCTGTGTACCAGACCTGATGCGTGCCTTGCTATAAATTTAGCAGGGAGGTACCAAAGTAATCCAGGAGTGGATCACTGGACAGCAGTCAAGAACATCCTGAAATACCTGAAAAGGACTAAGGATATGTTTCTCGTTTATGGAGGTGACAAATAGCTCATCGTAAATGGTTACGTTGATGCAAGCTTTCACACTGATCCGGACGATTCTAAATCACAAACCGGATACGTGTTTACATTGAACGGTGGAGCTGTCAGTTGCTGCAGTTCGAAACAAAGCGTCGTGGCGGGATCTACGTGTGAAGCAGAATATATAGCTGCTTCGGAAGCAACACATGAAGGAGTCTGGATGAAGGAGTTCATATCCGATCTAGGTGTCATACCTAGTGCATCGGGTCCAATGAAAATATTTTGTGACAATACTGGAGCAATTGCCTTAGCGAAGGAATCCCGATTTCACAAGAGAACCAAGCACATCAAGAGACGCTTCAATTCCATCCGGGATTTAGTCTAGGTGGGAGACATAGAAATTTGCAAGATACATACAGATCTAAATGTTGCAGACCCGTTGACTAAGCCTCTTCCACGAGCAAAACATGATCAGCACCAAGGCTCCATGGGTGTTAGGATCATCACAGTGTAATCTAGATTATTGACTCTAGTGCAAGTGGGAGACTGAAGGAAATATGCCCTAGAGGCATTAATAAAGTTATTATTTATTTCCTTATATCATGATAAATGTTTATTATTCATGCTAGAATTGTATTAACTGGAAACATAATACATGTGTGAATACATAGACAAACAGAGTGTCACTAGTAAGCCTCTACTTGACTAGCTCGTTGATCGAAGATGGTTATGTTTCCTAACCATAGACATGAGTTGTCCTTTGATTAACGGGATCACATCATTAGGAGAATGATGTGATTGACTTGACCCATTCCGTTAGCTTAGCAGTTGATCATTTAGTTTATTGCTATTGCTTTCTTCATAACTTATACATGTTCCTATGACTATGAGATTATGCAACTCCCGTTTACCGGATGAACACTTTGTGTGCTACCAAACGTCACAACATAACTGGGTGATTATAAAGGTGCTCTACACGTGTCTCCAAAGGTACTTGTTGGGTTGGCGTATTTCGAGATTAGGATTTGTCGGTTATATTATGAGTTTATGAGTTTATGAGTTTAATGTTTCGATGTCGGTTATATTATGAGTTTATGAGTTTTGATGTACCAAAGGTTGTTCGGAGTGCCGGATGTGATCACGGACATGACGAGGAGTCTCAAAATGGTCGAGACATGAAGATTGATATATTGGACGACTATATTCGGGACACCGAAATGGTTCCGGGGGTTATCGAATATATACCGGAGTACCGGGGGGTTACCGGAACCCCCCCGGGGGTTATGGGGCCTCATGGGCCCAAAGTAGTGGAAGAGAATAGGCAGCAGGAGGTGGCGCGCAGCCCCCCTTGCCCCAATCCGAATTGGGAAAGGGAAGGGGGCGCGGCCCCCCTTCTCCTTCCTTCTCTCCACCTCCTCCCCCTTCTCCTAGTTGGAATAGGAAAGGGGGGGAAAACCTACTTGGAGTAGGATTGCCCCCCCTTGGGCGCGCCTCCTCCTCTTGGCCGGCCCCCTCCTCCTCCACTCCTTTATATACGTGGCCAGGGGGCACCCCATAGACACAACAATTGATCTCTTGATCTCTTAGCCGTGTGCGGTGCCCCCTTCCACCATAATCCACCTCGATCATATCGTAGCGGTGCTTAGGCGAAGCCCTGCGACGGTAGAACATCATCATCGTCACCACGCCGTCGTGCTGACGGAACTCTCCCATGAAGCTCTACTGGATTAGAGTTCACGGGACGTCATCGAGCTGAACGTGTGCTGAACTCGGAGGTGCCGTGCGTTCGGTACTTGGATCGGTTTGACCGTGAAGACATACGACTACATCAACCGCATTGTGATAACGCTTCCGCTTTCGCTCTACGAGGGTACATAGACAACACTCTCCCCTCTCGTTGCTATGCATCACCATGATCTTGCGTGTGCGTAGGATTTTTTTTTTGAAATTACTACGTTCCCCAACAGAAAGCTTATTAAACAACTGAATAATAGGACATGTTCGATACAAGGCATGTGAGGGAAGAATTATAAAGATTTCTTAACTAACAACGCAAGCATCAAACATGCAAGTTATCATGAGAAGATGTTAAACTAGGACATGGTCTTACTACTACTAAAGAACAACTAATACTCAAGTAACCAATAGCAATAAGGTTACCACTTCATGCTTAAGTACTAGAGCAAACTATGCATCTAAGTATACAAGGAAGACACATCTAACATGAAAGGTAAACTATCATAAACATGAGATGAGCTATTGCAACAAGTATACAACACTCATAATACTGATGTGAGACAAGTCAAACATATAAGATCAACACAAGTACAACTATAACGCAACTTGGTTGATAACAACTAGCCTAAATATCAAGCATGATATTATCACACAACACTAGCACGGCATTTATGATGGACAAACACACTAAGGAAGCATACCAAGCATGCAGGCAAGTAAACAACTAGATCATGCCATCGCAAACATTAGGCATTGTACCATACTAGCATGAGTAACAAAACAACATGCATTTCTATTTATCACATCCAACACTTGCAATACATAAATAAACAACTAGGCATCATACTAGATGTGAATTGGTACACACATGCTATGCAATCTAGTTATGCAATCACAACAACATGGCACGATACTGATCAAGCAAGAAGTTATTTAATAAAAGAAAGTACGAGGTCAACAAACTAGTATCATGTGAATCATCTCAATGAAGGCTAATCATATGTGCAATCACACGGTAGTCCATACTAGCAATGCTATAACACATGCATGGTAGGAGACAATTAAACAAGCATTCTACTTGAAGCAATTGTTAACATGGCATGGCAATAAAATAAGATAAATAAACACACACCAAACAATTATCAAAAGTAATAAACAAGGTTATGCCATAAGAATAAATTATATATAGCAATACAACTATATATGAACCATATCATAAATCAACTATCCATATAATCTTGGATAACAAAAAAACAAGAGGTGTCATGATTTCAAATCAATACAACAAACATGTGACATGATTGAAAATGAAAAGGTAAACCATATTTAAGTCATCGACATGCTAAACAAAATAAATGAAAATGATCAAACATGAACTATTCCGTAATAAATCAAGCAAAGCTTAGAACAATCTTACATTTACATACACATGGTAATAAATCGCAAAACCTAGTATATATATTGGCATGACATATGACTTCCTACCGCATGAAACAAAAATATCATCATGAACATCATCCTAGAGCATGACATGACTTTAATCCCTAGATCACACATGCAACATATTTGAGAATGATTCTAGAAGCCATAGCTAACATATTTGCATGCTATTAGAATTACAATAATTAAACAACACATCAACAATATCTACTCAATCATACAAAATCTAGATAAAAATACAAGGAATAAACATGACAACAACTCAAAAATTAGTGCGCATGCATAGAATAAAGAATACATACTGCCACAAATTATGAAGCCGAAACAACGTACAACTATATCAACAATTTAACAAAAGTAAAATAAATCTAGTAAAGTGTATTTTAAGCCTAACATTAAGAAATAATTAGGAGCGACTCCTATGGATAGGCGGAGACATCGAAAAATAGCATCTCAATAGAAAGTTCATCTGACACAAAACACCCTTGTTGTATGTACAAAAACAACGACGCTAACACCTATGATAAAACTCGGTTGATGGACGTGTGAACTAACTCCACCAACTGGTTACTATGACCATGGGAAACATCTCTTCTATTGAGTACAATGTCACCCGAGGAACAGAAGTATGTGGACATGACGATGGCATCCGTTCATGCATCAATGCGGTCAACATAGAAAGTGGATGAATAATGATGTCTACATGATACACTAGATGATGCTGAGAACGTGTACAACAGGAATTTGATAGGGGCTCACCAATTTTGATGGGATGGTGCGATGAACTTGACGAACAGTGTATACGGACTTGCAAAATTCTCCGCGTGTGGTCAATGGATCGCGTTCTTTCTTCTCTGAATGGAGCTGCGACATGGAGCAGAATATTTTGGCGCGAGGACTCAAATAGGGATCGCCTAAATCACCGGGATAGAGCACCGGCGTCCATGTAGCTGCTGTAGTTCAAGCAGAGTTCTTCAAAGAATTAGGAACGGAGAGCGAGGGGTTGCTAGGGGATTGGAAGAGGAGGTGGAGGCGCACATGTAGGTACTCACAAATTTGGAAACGGTGAAGAACTAAACAATTTAGACCAGGGAATGTTTCTCCTGTAGGTTTCCTTTTCCTCTTGTTTGTGTGCATGTAGGTGTGCGTGGGTGGAGAAAGAGATGAAGCGCTTGAGGCACGGCTTTGGGAGATGAAGTGGAGAGAAATAGGCACAAGGAGGAGTCAAAGAGATGGAATTAAAGGAGAAGGGCAGGAGGCAGCATTTATGCGTGGATGTTTCACTTCCTGTGACGTGAGAACGTACACATGAAGGATAGAGGAGGGGTTTCCAACATGGCTATACGTTTCCTCTTCTGTGCACCTTTTCTCTTCTCTTCTCTGTACTTGTGTGCACGTGTACGTATGGACATGAAGCGCTCCAATGGTGTGACTCTAAGAGACGGGCCTATTTGGACAAAGCCCATGGGAGGAGGATGAGAGTAGGGAAAAAGAAGAAAAGAAATACAATAGATGGGCTAAGCCCATTTGACTTGATAAAGGAAAAGTAAAATAGTGGGCTGAACCTAGGAAAGAGAAAAAATGTTGGTTCAAGTAAATTATGTACAGAGTTTGATAGAATGAAAATAAATTGATTTCCTCTCCGTAAAATCTAGAAAAGGAAAATAAGCTCGGACAAAATCAAACGAATTTCAGAAGACCAAAGAAAATTCAAAGGCGCATATTTTAATATGCCGAAGAAGAGCTGATTACAAGAAAATAATAATACACCAATTTTTATTAGGTTCACATTAGTTCAAATTTAATACTTCAAATTATAAAAGTTCGATTTAAGCTTTGAACCAAATAAAACAAACAAAATTTTCTTGTCCTAATTTTTGGAAAACTTTTTCTTAAACATTCTGAGAATCGGGATGTTACAGGTGATGACTTCGCACCGATCAATGAGTTCCTCCGCCGCGTCATCATTCAGATCAGGGCAAGAATAACGAGGTCGTTTACGGCTTGTTCCCTCCATGGAGAATACGATCAAACAATGGCAGAAGGAAGGTGAACGCAAATGGAGGAGGGAGGAAGAGCTAGCGTGCGACAGCAGTTCCAAATCGAGAGGGAAATGCGAAGAGTCGATGGACGGTTGCCACGGTACACGAAGAGGCGCCTGGGGCGCGAACGGTTGCCACAGAGGTTACACACTGACAACAACGGCCGAGTGAACCGCATGCAATCCCATCGCACAACACACACGTCTTGTTAAGTTGAACTGTTTCTGTTCTCTTGTGTCAACGCAAACAGTTCATCCGAGTGAACCGCATGCCGTATATCGCACACACCTTGATCTGGCTGACCGTTTCTTTTGTGTTGCCTAATCACAAATAGTTCATTCGAGTGAACCGTATGCTATATATCACACACACCTTCATCTGGCCGACTGTTTCTTTTGTGTTGCCTAATCACAAATAGTTCATCCGAGTGAACCGTATGTTGTGTATCGCACACACCTTCATCTGGCTGCCCGTTTCTTTTGTTCCTCCTCATCGCAAACGGTTAATTGAACTGAACCGTATGCCCTTCATTGCACACACAACTAAAATCTGAACCGTGTTTGTGCATCCTCCATCGCAAACGTTTTCACCTTTTTTGACGGTTTTCATACACCACCATTTGCGATTATTGCATCACACACAGTTTCTCGAAGGGTCTCTGATCGTAGTGTCGCGTTAGCAGCATCCTGCAGTAGTGCATCAAGCTACGCGAAGCAACCACTCACACCTACAAACTCGATAACATGGAGTGCTCTCACTCCTCATATCTTAAACTAGTGTGGTCTCCGATCGATCCACATAACGTATCGGAACCAATAGCCGGTGCAGCAAACCTAAAGCGTACACCACATGCACATGTTTTAGAAGCCGCCACCATCATAGAACCGCTGACCCATCTTCAGGGAAGAGATCTGCATCATCCTTGCCAGACAAGCCATCTGTTGACGCCACCACGACGCCAGAGAGCGCCACCATCCTGCACACAACCATCAACACGCCTCCATTGCCGAGACCCCGCTGCCCCATGCCACCGAGACCCGTCGTACTTAACACGCCAAATGCCACATCGTTCCACCTTCACGAACACCACCTGCCGTCACTGGTCACATCCTCTTTGCCAGCTGTTTGTCTAACCGAACACCCAAACACCCCAGGCAGCGCCTCCAAGAAGGGCACGACACACACAGTGCCGCTGTTGCCCAGTCTGAGGGGATTTGGGGTTTTCACCTGGGCATGGGGTTGGGGTGGAGAGGAGGGAACTTGACGACACCTAAGGAAGAAAGTGGCAACCTTTATCGTCGCCACCGTCGAGATGATCGAGCCATCCAGAGTCTCCTCCAGTCTGAAGCCACCTCAACCAACCCCCGACAACACACTGGGACCGACGGCCAAGACCGCAAGCCAACAAGTGGTGGCGGGACAGGATGCAGTCGAGAGGAAATCTACCGGCGACGGCCAAGAGGCCGTCCATCTACCACCCGTGAGTGCTGCCAGCCGAAGACGCCGCCGACAAGATTGGTGCCATCCCAAACCCGCCGGTGGTCTGCCAGCTGCCCAAGCCAACCACTGGGAGCCCGCCAGCCTCGCCTCACCATCGAATAGGGAGGTGCCACCAAGGGGGCCACCACCCCAGGTCCAAGGCTCCCGGCCGCAACCGCCCATTACCACGTCGCCGCCTCGCGCCACTGCCGGAGGCAGGCTGTCACTCTGCTGCAAACCGGATCAGGGGATGCGCCTCTGTGTGGGTGGATGCCCCGTCCCATCCAGGCCCGACACAGGGAGGAGGAGAGCACCTCCACCACCGCCGTCGGCTGCCTAGGCTTCGCCCGACGGCTTCCTCCAGCGGTGATGGAGGAAGGTGTGAGGGGAAGGGCACCCCGATGGCTTGGCACGTAGGGGCAGACGCAGGTACAGTGTTGTGGGGGTAGATGCCCCCACTCGATTTTTGGGCTCTCTTCTACTGGGCCTCTAATATACAACTTTGCTCCCTCTCGGCCCGTCAGCTTTGCCCCCACTTGTTTCTTTTTTCTGGTTAACTTTCCAAAGCCCATGTATTGACAACCGAGCCCACCCAGGAACATGGCCTTTCACATGTGAGAAACCATCACACTCGTATTGCACAAAGCACGGAAAGAGGGATACCTGAGTCCTAGGCGCAACTTGCCGCCTGGCGGCCAAGCAAAACATGACGTGCCCTTGCCAGTTCATCTCCTGTCTCCGGCAAAGGCCTTGGATCTGCGTTGTGCATGCTGGACGCCCGACCAGTTTGCTGATCTACGGCCCTCTCAATTTATCTGTGACGCTGCTTCTGTGGGTTGTCAACTGAGATAAGCCCATGGTTAGGGTAAGTTCATCTTTTCTAGTTTCAGATCTAATTTCCAAATTGTTGTCCCTTTTCGAATTCTGAGTTAGGAATTGGGTGAGTTTTATTCAAAATATCAACCTTGTGTACAGTATACCAATTGATAATTAGTTTAACTGAGTGTAGCTTCACGGAATAGTTTTGTATAGTACAAAATAGGTTTGAGTATGTGAGAGTGGAATAAATCTGTAGGTACTATCTGCCTTCATGTATAATATTTTATTTAATGTCTCATCCTTTTGACACTGGCAGGGTAGCTAATGGAGGATTTTCCTATGTTTGTTGTAAAATCTACAATTCGCAACATGTCTCAGTTAATTGATCTGAACAAGCTTCCTCAGGATCCATCTAAAAGTAAGAGAATTACATTTTTCAATCCCAATCAACATAAGGACAAAGTACTTTACATGAGGACCTTATGAGCCTCATGCATCTAAGTTTAAACCGAGGATGACTGGAAAAACATCAGCCATCTGTTGAGAGATTCTTCTCGATATGAAATTTGTGAAGAATGCTTTACGTAACATTTGCTTTGTGAAAGAGAAATCTTGGATATCATCTCCAATGAAGTGATAGTTAAACCCTTCCATGCAAAAAAATGGTGTGCGATGAACGGGAGGAGGTAATGGGTTTAAATTAATTTATTCATTATAATGTTTACATCCTCCCTTAACATGTACTTTTTTTATAAGGTCGTGGGCTAGAAATTTTATTCAAGAAGATTAGGAACACCATATTGCTACTTCTCAAGTCATTGTGTCTTAAATGGTCAGTTTACTTTTACTCTTGCAAGAAACTTGTCATAAATATGTGTATGATGAAATTATACTATAAGGAAATATAGGATTTTATTGCTTATTATTCTTAGTCCTTATATGTATGCGTGTGTAGTTGTGTGGGTAGTTTGTGTAAATGGTCTAACCTTTAGTATCTACAGATCTACCCATAAAAAATACTACACACATCTTTGCCCCCTCCGAGTTTTCATCCTGGGTCCGCCCCTGTTGGTACGAGAGCTCCACCCGAGCCGCCCAAGCGGGGGACGACGCGGGGGCGATCCAGAATTCCTATTCTTCTTACCCATTACTTGGTCATGT
Source organism: Triticum aestivum (assembly GCF_018294505.1). Lineage (NCBI taxonomy): Eukaryota > Viridiplantae > Streptophyta > Magnoliopsida > Poales > Poaceae > Triticum > Triticum aestivum. The sequence continues at coordinate 282,016,352 of NC_057797.1, read as the reverse complement.
GATCCATTGACAGCTCTTGCCTCTTGGTGCATTGAAGCCCCTTCATGCATTTCTTGCTGACTTTGCTCTAGTTCTTGCTGAAGATGAAGCAGGGGCTGCTGAGCCTCTAAGTGCCGGTGGAGCAGATGAACCTATTTTAGAAATATTGTTGTGTCACTTTGTCCAGTGTACGATGACCTTCTCTATAAGGCCGCCGTACGCACCCCGCCTACTCACCTCTAACCATGACTAAGGATATCCCGAGTCAAAAGTTGATTCTTGAACATCAATATTGACACCGACCGTGGGGAATCCTCGCCATGTTGAAAAATTATCAATCCATGAGGCTAGATGGCCTTGCCTAAAGCAAGTTACGACCAAAGCCTAAGGTAAGAAGAGGTAAGGTGTGCCGACACTGAAAGGTGAAGGGATCCCTAAAGGCACCTTAGAGTCGACGTGGATCCTCGAGGCCGCTCTACTTCAGACTCGTGTGGATCCTCAACGCCGTGACTCCACACATCTTCACCAACCTCGGAGTCAACATGAATCCTCGATGTCGCGACCCCACACATCTTCAACAAGCTCTAAGTCTCTAGTATCCTCTATGCCGCTCTGCTTAGGAGTCAGATGGATCTTCGTCACCGCAACATGCTCGCCTTTTCCAAGCTTGGAGTCACCAAGAATTTTTTAAGTCACTCCCTTTATAGGCACGAATCCTTAACACCACTCCGGTTCAGAGTCACATGGATCCTGGAGACCAGATTGGCCCTTCGAAGTCACAACCATATGTGGGGAGGGTTCCCCTTAGAACATAGAAGTCCTTTGGAGGAGCCCTCTAGCATAGCTGCTCGCCCCGTCTCTCTCTCTCTCTATCTCTCTCTCTCCATGTGTGTGTGTGTGTGCATGCGCGCGCTTGTGTCTTGTTCTGAACTAGATAATACGCCGCAAGTTTGCCTCTTCCTCTAGTATCTCTCGGTGATTCTTTGTCCTGGAGGACAAATTGCCACCGAACTACTACTTTGATAGCATGGATACCGAATGGGTCATCTACTTAAACGCTCCATCGGTGGAGATATTCTCGTGTCTAGGAGGTTTAACCTAGTTACGGGAATCGACAAATAGTCAACAACATCTTCTTCATCTCCATTGAGTTCTTATTGGTGAGATTGATCTATCCTAGCATCTTCATAGTGATACTGGGTGTGATCCTATAGCGGTAAAGAATTGTTATGTAGTATTGAAAGAGCATGGTGCCCCCATGTGTGGTTTAGGTAATTGATGAAACTCTCTATGGACTAATGGTTTCCTTGAGTTATATTTTGAGGGGTTTGTCCATAGGCATTTCTTGAAGTCCATTTGTTGGTTTCAAGGAGATTGTGTGATGACCAAGGTGGTATTCAAGGTTTTATCCAAAGATTGGTCATGTGAGAGTTGAGCTTATTGCAAGCATGTCTTGAAGAATAAGATTGTGTGAACATTCATGTTTACCTTCAAGACATCATCTTTATGAAGAGAATATAAGAGACAAGGTTTATCAAGACTAAGTCAAAGAGCGAATCAAGTTGATCAACACACAAAGCGTACAAGATGTACCGAGAGGGATCAAGTGATCCCATGGTATGGTAAGCATTGTCCATTGCTCTTTGTGTACTAACCCATCGTCTATGCGAGAGTTCCTTGTGGGGCTAGGTATGTCTCCATGGGCGTGCATCAAAAGGAAGATATCATATAACCCATGAAGGATGACATCAAGTGGTGATCCTCATCAAGGTTGCGGTGTACAAGTTCAAGTGGAGCATCACGAAGAGATCAAGTGCTTGAAGCTTGCCTTCCATTATGGTGACAAGACTTGTGAAGATGTGCTAAAGAGTGTCTCACCCACTACTAGGGAAAAGCCTAGCAGTAGGGTGAGTTTTAGGCCTACCAGTAGCACGGGGGGGGGGGGGCAGCACTACTAGTACGACGCTACAGCTAAAGGTTAGCAATAGCTTGGGCTTAACCGCGCTACTACTATATCCACTTAGTAGTACTGCTTCCTTGAAAGGGCGCTACTAGTAACTACTAGTAGCGCCTCTAGCAGCCCGCGCTACTACTACTATTCCATATTATATTTCTTTTCTATTTCATGTTGTATTCATACACCTTTATACAAGTTTTCATACAACAACAATTTAGAGATTGTTTTTACATCATAATGAGTTATTACATCACTGGGTGAAAGAACCGTGGACTAGTTTCAAGTGGATGGACATCCACTTGAAACTAATCCGCGGTTCTTTCACCCAATGATATAATAAGTACCATCATCATCATCATCATCATCAACAACAACAACAACATATCATTAACAACTTATCATCAAAATACATCATTGTCATATAACACCTCCTCATGATCATCATTTTCTCAATGAGACATCATGTAGCAAGTTGGTCACTAGTCACAATCATAACTCCTCCTCCTCATCATCAACTCTAACACATTGTACCACATAATAACACATTGTACATAGGACCTACTTCTCTTTCATAGGACCTACTACCTTCTCTTAGGTAAAATGGCATAAAACAATATAGGTCCTAACTCTCCATTATGGAGAATGGAGATTATCCTGTCTCCAATTCTTGCCTTTCGCACAATTTTGCTTCCAAGTACCTCCTTACGACTGTCCATACATTTTTCCATTCTTTATTTTCATGTCTTCACCGGTTTTAGAAATCCGACATGGACAGGTGTAATTCGTAGGATGTCCTGGAAGTATGTTCAAAACATCAAGGCGACCATTCTGATACATCAGATGAGGTACACAATCCTTCAAGATTTTCTGTTGAAAAACATAGTAATAACTTCGTTGTTAGCAATGTAGTTCAGTTTTAGAAGGATTTATGCAAAACATGCACGGATGTTGTAATAGTAAAAAATCTTACCATGACATCTCCATGGATGTTACCGTAGTTCAACACGTGCACTAGTGGCACGTATTGACCATAATGTGGAGGAGTTTGATAATAGATATTGTAATTCTCAAGATCAGTACAAAATGCGATCAGATGATTTTTCTCCTGATAGGTTAATTCTGGGCCATCGGTATAGTAGGTTTTGTCTACCATCTTCCACACATTCTTTAAAGAATGAAAATAAGCTGTCAATGGAAATAAGCTGTCAACTATTTTGAAATAAACAATGTAAATTACTTAATAACTATGTTTGAGAAACTCACATAGTGGTAGAATTGGAAGCGTATCAACAAGGACCCAAATATCCATATTGTCTTGGGCGACGTCAGGATTACCAAGATCCATTGTGACAAGTATACCCTCATAAAAACCATACGCCTTGCAAAGTGCTTCCCAATTTGTGCAACCAAAATGGGTTACACTCTCAGAATTGTACAGATTTACTTCAAAATCCATATGATGATGGGTCCTTAGGTGAATTTTCTTTGTTTCCATACTTTCATGATCTTCAAAATCCATCCTCTCCAAGACATAGCGTCTTGCATGGCATGGGATAAGCTAGTCGAATTGTAAAAGATGAAAATTACACGTTGAAATAGTTGAAGTCATGCTTAATTACGAAAAAAACACTTGTTGTCATTGCGTACCATTTCAATATCGAAGGTCTCCTGGAGCTTAATGCTGAAGCGCCGATCTTCGTCCAGGTGAGGCCTGTCGCACAGACCTCGGTCGTCATTGCACCAGTCGCACTCCCCCGGGAGCTTTCGTCGTCCGATGACGACATTTCCTATGTTCATAATTCAAAGATTAAACCCCCACGACATTCGACCCCCATGATACTTCCTACATATTCTAGCACAAGTCATGCCAAAATTCATGGAAAAAAAATCCGGCATGACCTTTGCTAAAAAAGGACATATCGAGCACCAAAAATTTGCCGGAGCGGAAATTAATCAACACTCCGGCAAAATATAGGCCACTCGGAGGTGTAACCTGCAAACATGACCGGCCACTTGGGCAAGCACATATCCTATTTGAGCAACACAAGATATACATGTTTTTATCTACATCATATGAGCATTCAAACTTGATGGTCATTGCATTTCAATGGTTGAAAATATGAACAAAAACATTTCAAAATATCTTATAGGAGTCATATTGACATGGAGGTTTGGCTGTCTCACCTCGAGGTCGGAGGGGGTCGGTGACAGGGACGACGGTGGGGATGATGGAGGGGCTCCTTGATTTCTGCAAAACAAAAACCCTATAAGCTATCAACTAATCAAATGCATACGCCTTGCATAGTGGGCTCCAATTTGAGCATTCAAAATAGGAGTACTTCTCCAATTTGAGCATTCAATAAGCAAAACCAAATCATAAAATAAATAAGTATTCAAATTAGTATGCATTCAATAAGAAAAACTAAATCATCTCTTCCATCCATACATCATCAAATATTATCACTAATACATCTCGAATAGTATCATACATATAACACCACTAATACAGCTAAAACCCTAGCGAACGACGGGCATCAGCGCGGGTGGTGGACACCCAAAGAGAAGGAACCATCACATGATCATAACTCCAGTGAGATCCCTGAAGAACCTCCCAGGTATTGGAGAACCCGCCCTCCAACGCAACCATGTAGCGACGGACGTGCTCGTCCTCCTCGCTGACATGGTGACGTACCACCTCCGCGGGGTCCTCAAGCCTCCGCACCGTCACTGGCCCACACGACCGCCACCAAAGAAGGTTCGGGTCAACAACGGGCTGGCTCCTCACCAAGATGCGCCCCCCGGTAGGTAGCACCTCCGAGTACCAGCCTGGCGGAGCCTAGTCCCAGACATGGCCCCTCTGATCAAGCGGGTGTCCTCCGCTGAGTCGACGACGAGGATGCGGGATAGGCATCGTCGACGTCGATGCGGGAATAATTGCTTTAACTAAAAATAATAATAACAAATGTGACATGTTCAAAATATGACATGTCCACTTCAAAATGAATCAACCTAGAATACTGTTTAATACACCTAAAAATAAACTAGTTCTATTAATTTTCTTACTAAAAATAAACTAGTTCTATAGTAAAATTTTAATTAGATCATCAAATCTCATATACCTGAATTTTCTTACTAAAAATAAACTAGTTATATTAATTCAACTAAACACTTACTATAAATAAAAATAAACTAGTTCTTACTAAAAATAAACTAGTTCAACTAGTTCTATTAATTTTCTTACGAAAAATAAACTAGTTCTATTAATTCAACTAGTTCTTACTAAAAATAAACTAGTTCAACTAGTTCTATTAATTTTCTTACTAATTCTATTAAACACTTACTAAAAAACAGTAAAAAACTAATTAAGCATCTACAACTAGTGCCCTATTAGATGAACCCTACGTAGGTACTTAAGCATCTACAACTACTTAAGCACCCATTGATGAACCCTAGGAATTTGTCCTAAAAACTAATTAAGCATCTACAACTACTGCCCTAATTAACATCTAGTTTACAATTAAGCATCTACAACTACTGCCCTAATTAGCATCTAATTTTACGAACCCTAACTAATTTGATGAACTCTAAAATTTGATGAATCCTAGGAACCCGATGCTGAGGTAGGGGAGGAGGAGGAGGAGGAGGCCTAGGCGTGCTCACCTTGGGCGCCGGCGGAGTTAGGGAGTGGCCGAGGGAGGGGCAGGCGGCGTCGAGGTCGGGGTCGGGGCTCGGGCGTGTGGCGGAGGGCAGCGATGTAGGATGGCGTCGAGGTCGGGGTTAGGGTCGGCGTCGAGGTCGGGGTCAGGGGCGGCGCCGAGGGCGTGTAGAGGGCGACGGGAGAGCGTGCGGCGGCCGATGGCAATGCAGGGCAGCGACAACAGGTGAGTGGGATTTGGGGGAAGTGGCCGTGGGGAAGAAGAACCGCGTGGTTAAGTCAAAAATAGCAGTAGCGCGTTCCAGGAAAAGCGCTACTGCTACATTAGCTATAGCTAACTTAGCTATAGCGCTGGTCGACTAAATGCGTTACTGCTAAGTTAGCTATAGCGCCTGTCCTAAAAGCATGCCGCTGCTACGCCTTTCTCCTTTATTTTTATTTTTCATTTATTTTCCTTCACATTTTATTTTTTTCCTTCCCCTTTTTCTATTTCTTTCATTTTCATTTACTTCTCTATATGTTTTTCATTTTATTTTCCTTTCATTAGCAGTAGCGCTTTCTGCGTAAAACACGCTGGTACAACAACTTTAGCAGCAGCGCACTTTTCTTAAGCTCGCTACTACTATTGGTAGCCTGGCAAGAACAGTAGGGGAATTGTAGTTGTAGTGCTTCTTCCCTGAGACACGCTACTACTATAAACTTAGCAGCAACGCGTTTGCTTGCCACACGCTAGTGGTAAGTAGTAGTAGTGCTTCTTTTTGACCCGCGCTACTGGTAAGATTCTGTGTATAAGGTTTTCCCTAGTAGTGACCCATGGTGGACTATGGGAAAGCAATCTACTCTTCATCGAGCCCTCGCAATCAAGAAAGGTGGTCCATCTTCAGGAGAACAAGATCATCATCATCTAGCTCAAGTGGACTATGTACAAGGCAAAGGTTTGCCCTTGATAGGTTACCGGTCTCATGATGGTTGTTGGGAGACTAGGTTATAGGATCGATTGCCGTACTATCAGGGGGGGGGGGGTTCTCAAGTGAGTAGCTTAATCGTATCGATCGTAGAGAGATCAAACCATTGCATCGTTGCATCACCTTTCTCGATTCTTGGTTGGTGTTTCTATATGTGAGTTTTAGATCTTATGGTCATCTTCATGGCAAAGTCGAGTTCAGAGTTCATATGCATCTTCTATGATGTTTTCAATGTTGGAGTTTTTGCCGGTTCTTCATTCATAGAGGTTTCACATCGTTATATCATTGGCATTTTTCTACTACCACTTCTATTGGATAGTACTTGTCATCCTCTGTCCAACAAGCTTGAGTTTGCTCTATTCGGAGCTCATTTAGAGAAGTTGTGATAGTTTTAGTCTTAGGACAGTTTTTCTGTGCTCAGGCGGTAGTATCGCTCGGTACCACGGTAGTACCGCTTAGGCAGTACCTCCGCTATGGACTACCGTTTCTACTACCACTTGGGATATCCTATATGTGTTTCTTTCTGTTGCCTATTTTCTATTAGCAGTTTGCATAGTAGTAGCCCAGTAGTACCACTTAAGTGGTACTTCCGCATTCTACTACCGCGTCTAGTATCGCTTAGGAAATACCTTTTGTGCTGGTTTCTGGTTGCCCACTTTGCCTAAGAGATAGTAGAGCGGATGTGGGGAGGTAGTATCACTCCGGCGGCACTACCGACCTCTGTTCTGTGATCTGCTATGTAATAAATCTGGAACTATCGCCTAAGCGGTAGTATCGCTCCTTGGTGCATTAGTACCGGTTGAGTTTGGTTTGAGCACATAATGGATTTTCCCCACCTATAAAAGGGGTTCTTCTTCCCCAATGGACCTAATCCTTCGATCTCGTGTTTGCCCCCCATTGTTAACCTTCTTCGAGCTTGCTATCTCTCAATCCCTCCAAGAATTCTTGCTAGTTCCTAAGGGAAAAGAGAGAGGAGATCTAGATCTACATTTCCACCAATCAGTTTCTCCTCTGTGTGAGGGGAACCCCTCGGATGTATATCTTGGATCTCTTTGTGTTCTCCTCTTGTGTTCTTCCTCTCATGCAGTGACTAGATACTCATACCAGTTACTAATTGTGGAAATATGTATTGAAGTCCTTGAAGGGCTTACAGTTCTGAATCGAAAAATAAATCACGCCATGTTTTGTATAAAACTTTAGAAGTTACTCTATGACTTGAGATAGTCGGAAAATCATACGGTCCTACAGCTAAGTGAGTTCCTTCTACGAAAGGATTACTTGGACAATGATGATTGCTTAAGTGTTTTAATAAAGGAATCTCAAATCTAATTTCCTTGCATCACCTTAGTGTTTGTCGATAACCTCATCGTCAATGTCTATATAAGTCCTAAACATACCCAAAATCGTCTTAAGACAGAAAATTTGGAGTCAGGCAAATTTTGCTTAACTTTACAACTTAAGAATTATCCCATGTCAATTAAATACATTTATGGTCATACTATCCCTAATAAGGTACAAATCCATTCAATCCTAGGGGTGATAATGAAGTGATATCGAGACTTGAAGTTGTTGGGCTACACGACGTGCAACTATTGCAGATCATGGGATTACAACTAGATGCTTAGTCCTTGTATTGGGAAGAAGAGTAGGAGTAGCGTGTCGTCGAAGTCGTCTCCACCTCGTCATCGATCTCCCTCGAATAGATAATCGCCAGATCCCACAAACAAGTTCACCATAGTAGCGTAGGTGCACTGCCTCTAACTATATCCACACATATGGGAGGAACGCCTAGTGGCGGGCTGCTAGATCTGATCCAAAAACTTAGCTAATTGGAAGCAACTAGATGCAACACATGCAAACTCTAGCAATGACGTAGGAGCGATTGATCTCCAAAATCGGTAGGCGTACCTCAACTTATATAGACGTTCATCATGGGCTCAATGCATGAGGCCCACAAGGACTCCTCGGCCCACAAGGACTCCTCGGCCCAAAGTCTACTCGATCTAGATTTAAGTTTAGGCCGGATCACATCCAATTTGCAAAGTGGGATCACATCCGACCTATAAAATTCGGATCCGACCTCATAGGTTCCTTCCCTTAAGCTCGCGACCACTTAGGTTTAAGAAAAACAAAACTTGTTGGAAAAAACCGACATGAGTGTTTTGAAGCTCCTTGACCTTAAGTACAACCTCATTAAAATTTAATTAAATATGGCCACATCTTGATGTAGAAGCACTGACAACCTTCCTCGAGCTTAGGCTTTTGTAAGCCCAAATCGGCGAGATCATTGTGGCGATTGTCAGGAGCCCACTCTTGGCTCCAGTTGGAGAAGTTCATGTTCATGTAGGCAGAAGTACCTCGAAGGGATGCAGCGAGGTTGCTCATATCATCTATAAATCCCTGGAGGCTGCTGAGGTCCGCATAGGTGGTGTAGTATTGTTGGGGTTGCTCCTCTTATTCGTCTGTGGTGAGTTCTTCTTCATCTACTTGTTCTGGTTCTGGGCCTTCTTGGTCAAAAGACGCATCTCCTTCCCGTGCAACATAATGCAATTGCAACATAATGCAATTGTCCATGCTCCATGGAGAAACAGTTAGGCATAGGAGTAGGCAATAAGTGTTACACTCTAGGAATTCTAATGCAATGATGGCCATTACGAACTACTACTATTCTAGCCCTAGTAAGAACATGAATATTAACAAGGGTGTTACCAACAATGGGGCAAAGGTGATTGTAGTTCAGACCAAGGGCGTTGGCCAACATGGTGATCACTCCTCCACACACGATATCTCCTTATGTATGATTTGCTTGATACACGAGGTCTAGCAAAAATATTTCCCCTAATTGGGAGAATAACCGACGCCAAGGTTCGATGCTTTCCTGAGAACTAGCATGTTTTCCTCGTTCACCTTAGAAACTTCTCCTTGTGCCTGCAACGAGTTAGTGATAACATAATAGAAATAACGTATAGCAGGACTTTCAGTGCAACTAGCTCTTGATCTTGGCATGCTCATCATATTAAAGGTTTGCCTCTGGTGCAGTCCAGTGTAATCATAAACAAGGTGGATGTCATCATCATTGTTGGTAAAGCCAAAGTAATCACACCACTACTGAAAAGTGATGTCAAAGTCTTGGTCTAGGAGACTAAAAGTGATCCTCTCCTCCTCATATGCATTGGGCATCGAACCAACATTATGCGAGAGAGTACTAAGAAACCACTACAAAATTTACTCTATTTTGCGACGTTTTGATAACCCACAAGTATATGGGATCAGTTTTAGCTTTTTTGATAAATAAGAGTGTTGAACCCAATGAGGAGCTGAAGGTAGGATTTATATTCCCTTCAAGGTCTATCGACCACCGATACAACTCTACACATACTTAACATTCGCTCTACCTAGAACAAGTATGAAACTATTTTGTAGGTGTGATGCTAGAACTACTTTGCAAGAATAAAACTAGGATTACTTTGTGAGGTAGTAATAGTTAGTTATTTAGTATAATGATTTTTATAATACAAGAGAAGTATTTTTTCCCATAGGCAATCAATAACTAGACCGGTAATCATTATTGCAATTTTATAGGAGGGAGAGGGATGAGCTAACATACATTCCATACTTGGATCATATGCACTTATGATTGGAACTCTAGCAACCATCCATGACTACCAAAGATCATTAAGGTAAAACCCAACCATAGCATTAAGTATCAAGGCCTCTTTATCCCATGTGCAACAACCCACCTACTCGGGTATGTGTTTCAGTCACTCACGCCACTCACCATAAGCAAATCATGAACGTATTGCAACACCCTACAGTGGGGATACCTCACGCTTGCGCGACACAGAGGGCACCATAGGACAACACCAAAATAAAACATACAACTCAAACCAATCACAATCATCAATCAACCCATAGGACAAAACGAATCTACTCAAACATCATAGGATGACCATACATCATTGGATAATAATATATAGCATCAAGCACCATGTTTAAGTAGAGATTACAGTGGGGAGAAGAGGTATTATACTGCTGCATAGAGGGGAAGAGAGTTGGTGATGACGGCGGCGAAATTGTTGGTGTAGATCGCCATCACGATGATTGCTCCAGCGGCGCTCTGGCGCCACCGGGAGAGAGGGTGAGAGAGCCCCCTCCTCCTCCTTCTTCCTTGGACTCCCCCTAGATGGGAGGAGAGTTCCCGCTCTGGTCCATGGCCGCCATGGCGGTGGAGGGGCAGGAGCCCCTCCTAGATTGGATCTCTCTCTGTTCTCTTCTATTTCACGTTCCCGTTTTCTGGCCGAAAACCGTTTCTTAAATATCCGGAGATCCGTAACTCCGATTGGGCTGAAATTTTAACATGATTTTTTCCGGATATTATCTTTCTTGTGGCAAAAGAAGGTATGAAACCTACCTATGAGGTGCTCACCACCCACTAGGGCGCGCCTGTCCCCCTAGGCCGCACCCTTGTTCCTTGTGGCCACCTCATGCAACATCTTGCGTTGATTCTTCTTCCAAAAAATCACATATATTCCACAATAAATCTCCGTAAATTTTTAGCGCTTTTGGACTTTGTTTGATATGGATATTCTACGAAACAAAAAACATGCAACAAACAAGAACTAGCACTAGGCAGTGGATCAATATGTTAGTACAAAAAATAATATAAAATGTTGCCAAAAGTATATGAAAGTTGTAGAATATTGGCATGAAACAATAAAAAATTATAGATAAGACGGAGACGTATCAACATCCCCAAGCTTAATTCCTGCTCGTCCTCGAGTAGGTAAATGATAATAATAATAATTTTTGATGTGGAATGCTACCTAGCATAATCTTGATCATATAATCTAATCATGGCATGAATATTAAGACACGAGTGATTCAAAGCAATAATCTATAATTTGACATAAAGACATCAATACTCAGGCATCCCACCAAACAATCATGTCTTTCAAAATATCAATGCTAAAGAACGTTATCCCTACAAAATCATATAGCCTTGTCATGCTCCATCTTCTTAACACAAAGTATTTATCATGTACTACCCCAGTGTCAGCCAAGCAATTGGTTCATACTTTTTAATGCGCTTCATCTTTTTCAACCCCCACGCAATACATGAGTGCAAGCCATGGATATAGCACTATGGGTGGAATAGAATACGTTGGTAGATATTAATATGGAGAAGACAAAAAAAGTCTCACATCGACATAGCTAATCAACGGGCTATGGAGATGCCCATCAATTGATATCAATACGAGGAGTAGGGATTTCCATGCAACACATGCACTAAGAGCTATAAGTGTATGAAAGATCAACATGAAAACTAAGTGGGTGTGCATCCAAATTGCTTGCTCGAAAACCTCAGGCATTTGAGGAAGCCCATCATCGGAATATACAAGCCAAGTTCTATAATGAAAAATTCCCACTAGTTATATGAAAGTAAAAGCATAGGAGACTCTCTATATGAAAAACATGGTGCTACTTTGAAGCACAACTGTGGTAAAGGATAGTAACATTGCCCCTTCTCTCTTTTTCTCTCATTTTCATTTTTTCATTTTTCTCTTTTTTTCCTGGTCTCTTTTTGGCCTCTTTTTTCTCCCTTTTTTTATTTTGTCCGGAGTCTCATCCCGACCTGTGGGGGAATCATAGTCTCCACCATCCTTTCCTCCCTGGGACACACTCTAATAATGAATAATCATGATTGTCACACTTCTCTTTATTTACGACTCAATATTACAACTCGATACCTAGAACAAAGTTTGACTCTACATGAATGCCTCTAGCAGTGTACCAGCATGTGCAATGATCTAGCATAGAAAATATATCAAAAAATCGGACACGCCAAGAAAATATCATACTAGCTATCTTACGATCATGCAAAACAATATGACAATGAATACTCAAGTCATGTATATGATGATGATGGAAGTTGCATGGCAATATATCTCGGAATGGCTATGGAAATGCCACAATAGGTAGGTATGGTGGCTATTTTTAGGAAGATACAATGAGGCTTATGTGTGATAGAGTGTACCATATCACATGGTTTGTATGCACTGACGAAGTTTGCACCAACTCGCGAGGTGAGAAAGGGCATGCACGGTGTCGAAGAGGCTAGTAAATTGCGGAAAGGTAAGAGTGTGTATAATCCATGGACTCACATTAGTCATAAAGAATCCATATAATTATTACAAAAGTTTATTAGCCCTCGAAGCAAATTACTATTACGGATGCCCCTAGGGGGGAGGTTGGTAGGAGTTAACCATTGTGCGCCCTCGACCACCACGCAAAGGAAGACAATCAATCATAAATCATTCTCCAACTTCTTAGCATAACGAGAGACTATACATGCACGCTTCGGGAATCACAAACCCTAACACCAATATTCCTACTAAACACAATCATTCACTAGTACCTCCCACATATTACCATCTCTATATCGCAAAACTATTGCAAGGAATCAAACATATCATATTTAGTGATCTACAAGTTTTATGTAGGATTTTACAACTAACCATGTGAATGACCAATTCCTGTTAACTCTCTAAATAGATATAAGTGAAGAAAGAGAGTTTAATTCTTTCTACAAAGGACTTGCCCATGCTCTAATAAATATAAGTGAATAAAAAATAGCATTCTACAAATAACGGTTTTCTATATGTAGAGAAACAAGCAATCCAAACTTCAAATGATATGAGTGAAGCACATGAAGCATTCTGTCGTGGAATTGTCACGACAGATGTCCTAGCGAAAGGACTTAGTCGTAGGGCCATCGCAACTAGGAAGCTTAAAGGGGTTAATCGGGACAAAGGACACGAGCGGTTTTTATACTAGTTCGGCCCCTTACGATGAAGGTAAAAGCCTACGTCTAGTTGTGTTTGGAATTGCTGGGGTTTCAAAGACCAGGGAGCGAATATGCTTGTCCTGGCTTCGAGTCGTTGTCTCTTGACCTAAGCCACCATCGGGTCATCCCCTTATATACACGGGTTGACGCCTGGCAGCCTACAGAGTCCCGACCGGCTTATAAAACGTGTCCGGCTCGGTGACTTCTTTTACATGCCTTTCTTTACATGTCTTTTCTTACAATGGCGGTTTACAATATTGGGCCTTAAGCCGCCTCTGGGCTTAGGCCTTCTAGAAGTCTTAATAAACTATCGCCTTGAATGTTACTGGGCTTCCTTTGTAACCCGCCATTGGGGCTGACCCGGCCCCTCCTGGGTGGGTCTTACCTGGTAGCTATATTCCCAACATTAGGCCCCAGGTTGACTTTGAACTTTGTTCCTTGTCAATCTTCAATACTTATATGAAATCCATCTTCCTATTTATGTAAAATTTCTGTAACCCACCGTGATGTCATCTTCTGAAAACACAAAAAACTGTTATGACGTCATCCTCAACGGATCTTTATCTTTTAATGTCTTCCGAGAATCGAGGCATCCGTTTAGTTGGATAGTCATTATTTGGGTCTTCCTCGAGTTTCGCACCCTCCTGTTTGCTTATCCCCTTATAAATAGGCACGCCCCGTTCTTTCTCATTCTTCTCTCTTCTTCGTCTTCTTCCTCTCACAACCGTCCCGCTGCTCGAGCTCCGCCGCCGTCGCGCTTCACCTGTGTCTCCGTCGACCTTGGCCGCTGCATCAACCCGAATCGGTCCAGAGAACGGCGGCGACCTCCGCAGAAGATCCGTGGTTGTAAGTGCTCACCTTCCTGCTCCACAGATCTGCATTAGGGTTTCTAGATTTCTGTGTGTTCTTCATAGTTCATCATGGTTTCCTTGTAGTTCTTCCACTACGACTTCTTCTTGATCCAAAGAGAACACGTGTTCATGCGGTAGTTGTTTTGTGCCCATCCTCGATACCAACAGATCCCTTTCTCTGGTTCAAAGGCCTCATTAGAGCTCATGAACTCATCTGAGCTAGATTTTTAGGTCTAGAATATTTTCCATTTTGAACAACCCTTTGATCCAAAATAATATCAAGAAATTAGGAAACTTGTTTGCTTCAACACTTAGCCAATTCTGTCTCCGATTTCCTTCAAATGTCTGTAGTCATGGCGGCTTATGACGCCGGCTTAATTTTCCCTTATATGACATTAGCCCTTACTTAAGCCGCCATTATCTATTTGCACCATCATCATTTAACTGTTAATTTCACCATTGAATTGAACCGACATGCTACTTTCTTTTCAGTTCGTCTTTTGATCATCATGCCGTCAAAAGCGCCGACCGTCTGCAACTGGGTCCCTTCCACAGTAACTGAGGACAACTTGAAGGAATTCTTTACCATAGGATTTTTGCCAGGGAAGAATGTTATGTCTTACCCTGCACCTGACCCGGACGAGGAACGACCCAATCCCAAAGATGGTGAAGTCATTGTCTTTTCTGACCACATGAATCGGGGTTTTTCACCCCCCGGCTCAAAATTCTTCAGAGACATCCTTCACTTTTTCAAACTTCATCCTCAAGACCTTGGGCCCAATTCCATATCCAATATCTGCAATTTCCAAGTTCTCTGTGAGGTGTACCTTCAACAAGAACCGACTGTGGAACTCTTTAGAGAGTATTTTTATCTGAACCGCCAGAACGAGTGTACCAATGGCCCTAGCTTGGAACTTGGAGGCATCTCAATTCAGCGCCGACAGGGCGCCGTCTTCCCCCTGATAGTCTTGCCGAGTTATCCCAAAGTCTGGAATCAGACCTGGTTCTACTGTCAAGACACTTCACCAGCCAATGAGAAACCACTGCCGGGTTACCGCGTGGATCGTCTAGATTCCAAGTTTACACTTCCTGACAAGCTTACTGACGCCGAACGCAAGAAGCTTATTCCATCAATTAAAAGGATTAACGCCTTACTGGGGAACGGCTTAATCGGAGTTGATTTGACTCGTTGCTGGGTCTCTTGGTGGGTCATCCCTCTAAGCCGCCGATCCAAATTGATGTATGAATATGGTGGAGGCCCAGATGACTCTCTTCTTCACAGCTCTGTTCAACTAACTGAAGAAGATATTGTTTCAATGTCGACCCTTCTGGTGAACGACAAATATGAAGACTGCAGTAAAGTCGGGTTAAACCCCTTCTGCAAACTTAACCCGGCGCCATAGGTAAAGAACACCTGACCTCTTTCGCTTTGTATTTTCCTCTGTAGTTTTAAATACTTGCATGACCTTTCATCTTGTTTTACTTGTTTACATGCCAAATCTGACTTCTGGAAAGCCAAGTATGACCATGAAGCCGCCAAGAAGGCTAGAGCCGCCGCCATAACTGCCAAGAAGACGACCCAGAGGTCCAAGAAGAAAAAGAGCACCGCTGAAGACCTGTTAAAGCTTGACGATGATACTTCTGAGTCGGAGGTATCCCTTGACTCCCTTGGCCAGTTTTTTAATAACCTTATTGACATTGACTATTGCCAGGACAACACGGGGGCCAGTCAGGCCATGGAAGAAGAGGTAACTATTTCCTTTGACTCAGCCCATTTGCCAAGACAGAAACTTCGACTGGTAACCCAGAAAGTAAGGTTTTCACACCCTTTGGCTTATTTGGACCCTCATTTTCTTTTGAAAAAGCAGCAACATGAGAGCCGCCGTCAAGCCCAACACGACGATGAACCTCCTTCCGTTCTTCAACAAACTCCTCAAAAACGCCAGAATGTGGTCTCTTTTATCTTCATCTTTTACTTTTCATTAATGGACCTTCTCCCTTGCATTACTAACTTTATTTTATCTTCTGCAGGAGGTGTCTCGCTCTTCTGGTGACTCATCTCAAACTCAATTTCGGCTTTCAAGACTGCCCCTTGGTAAGGAAAAAAAATCATCTTTCCTCAGTGTCTTTCAAACTGCATCTTTGTACTAACTGTCTCATAACATCTTTCGTAGTGGCCAAGCCAAATCCAAGAAGGCCAAAGTAACTAAACCGGCGGAAGACCCGTCAGTCCTTGCTCCTGAACCGGCCATGCCAACTTCTCCCCCTCGAACTGAAGCACCAGGAGACCCGGCTGCTAACACTCAATTAGACCCTCCTGAGCCGTCAGCTGATGACACCGTTGTTAACCCCTCTACTGCCGGACCATCCAGCTTGGCTAACCCGCCATCATCTTCCGATCATGATGTTCTGATCATTGGAAGCCGCTTTGTTGAGCCCGGGACTCCCGCCGTGTTAGCTCGATACACCGGTAAACAAGAAGCCCTGGAGAGACAGAAAGTGCGTTTTGATATCTCTCACTACAATCACCTGAATGCTAATGACATATTGTCCGGCTATCTCAGCCATGTTCGTTCAGCCGTGAATCAGAGATTGAGATGGTCAAGCAACTTCAGCTGAAATATGAGGTATGTTCTCCGGTTTACTTATACTCTGCCAGCCCCCAAGTCTTTAGATGATGATCCTGGATGATCTGGAGACTTTATGATATAGATGAATATTTTCTCTCTAAGTTTTTCAAAAGTCCAATAAAATAGTGTAAACTTCACCTGTAGTCCCCAAGTGCCGGCTCAATTTACCATAAATGAACCGGTACTTTAACTTCGTAGCTGTCTTTTGCCGAACCCAACAAATATTGTAATCCGGCTTAATCTTGAAAGACTTTCTGAATATCATGCATTAGCCCCCAAGTGCCAAGTGTTGTTACTTTGTAAGGTACTTGGGACTTGAAATATATTAGAGTCATAAGAAATTGTTTTGGCAGACATTAGCCCCCAAGTGTCAAGTGGTATTGCAGTGCAAAGTACTTGAGACTTGAATCTTGAACTTTAGTTTAAGCCTTGACACACCTGTGTATGTTTTGTAGAACGCCCTATCTGAATTGGGTTCTCAATTAACTGATGCAAAGACCAGGCTGGCAGATCAAGAGGCAGAAATCAAGTCTGCTGATTCTAAACTTCAATTGAGTCTTGCTGAGACGGAAAAAATTGAAAACCAGTTTGACGGCCAAAAAGAAATCCTGGGCCGAAGAAAAGACGCTGCTGACACAACGCGCTAAAAAAGCTGAAGCATCTCTTAAGGAGGTTACCACTGAGCTTACCGGCTTAAAGAATCGGGTGTCTCAAATGGTTTCCGCCTTCTTTGGTAAGCCATTTGTACTGATCTTTTTGTACCTTCTTTTGACCCGGAATATAAACCGCCTGCTGACCCCTTGTTTAAAAAATATGTGCAGGTCCGTGAAGCAAAAATCTGAGCCAAGATAATGTGACTAAACTGAAGGCGGTCTATACCTTAGTGGAGCAGTTGTACACTGGTGCTCAACGAGCACTTGATGCTATCTCTCCTGCCAACCAAGGACCCAACCGACTCAGTGATGTTTTGAAAAAATTGTCAATCTTACCCGCCAGGTTTCAAGAAGTCAAACGATCCTGTGCTAGAGCCGGAGCCTTGACTGCCCCGAGCTGCTCCAAAGCTTGGGTGCCAGATCTAGACCCGGCGGATGTAGGCAGGGGGTACCCTACCGTGAAGGAAGACGGGTCTCTATTTGAGCAGGATGACTTTGTTGCTTGCGTGAGGGGAGTTCGACCTCAGGCCACCATTCTTGGAGATGAGACCAACATTGACAAATATTAGCCGGGTTTTGATTTGGAGAATAAGAAGATGGTGACTCCCTCTTACAAGGTGAAAGACCTTATCCCGCCGGTTCGTCAACATACGTTTGCTCCAGAAGTTGATCCGGCTGGCCTGATTGATGATGAAGCAGAGTTCATCGCCCTGAACGGCTTTGACTGGTCCAATCCCAGCTTCCAATTAACAGAAGGAGGTGAACCGGCAAGGGAGGAGTGAGAACCATCTTTGTGGGCTCGTTAAAGCCTTGTAATAGATTTAGCTTGAAAAAACTGCATATTTTGCCTATGCCATCATGCATAAGATGCCGTGTGCGACTCTTTGCTTCCTGATGTCAATATATGTGTCACATTTATGGTTATCTCTGTAATATTTCGGCTCTGTTCCTGTAGAAAAGGAAAAAACTGGCTTGGCAGTTTAGCACCGAACGGGTTAGAATACCCAGTACATGACCAATGGTTTTATCATAGTAGAAAAATAGAACCAGACGTGAAAATAAACAATGTTGAAACAACCTTTAATTAATACAGAAAGAAATTGTTCATAAATAACAGTCATACCTGTATCTTTTGTATCTGGACCACCGCTTTACATGATAGTCCTTTTTGTTTTTTGAGAAGTCAATACTTCTTCATGCCTGATGATCATCATGCCTTGGCGGCTTATTGTCAAATAGTCAAGCCAGCGAAAAGACCATGCTGATCGTTTAAAATTGAGACAATAAAAGACCAATAAGGCAAATAACAGTTTGCAAACAATATAAATTAACCTTGTAACTGAAAGTTGGGTGTTTCTGATTCGAATACGATCAACAAACCGGACCAAAGTGGTTAAGCTAAGATTCGAATACGATCATATAGCCCCTAGTGGCTTTGGCGTTGCACCGATCAAGAGGGTACCGACAGCTATGTTCTCTTTGGTTCGAATACGACCTATGTTTGAACAGGAAGCCCCCAAATGACCTTGAGAGGTTTTTAATGACCCTGATTCGAATATGATCCAAGTCAGACCCAAATGGGGTTAAGCTATGATTCGGATACAATCAAGAAGCCCCCTAGTGAGTTTGGCTTTGAGCCGATCAAGAGGGTTACAACAACTATGTTCTCTTTGGTTCGAATACGATCTATGTTTGAACATGAAGCCCCCAAGTGATCATGAGGTTTACAGCTAGATTTGAATACAATCATAAGCCAGACCAAAAAGGTTAAACTTGATTCAGATATGATCAGCTCCTTAGTCATTTAAATAGTGAAAAAGAGTAAAGATATATAATCTTTGAAAAGGAAAAGGGCATAGGTCCTACTTTCTTACTTATCATTGTATATACAACGGTAAAGTATGTACATGACGAGAGCCGGTGGCTCAGGTGTAGTATGGCCGAAGTTGAGCAATGTTCCACGGCCGGCGGGTCTCCTCCTCTGACTTACGTGAGTCTTTGTGTTCTCGGATGTCGATGAGGTAATATGACCCGTTGTTTAAATTCTTGCTGACCACAAAGGGTCCTTCCCAAGGCGGGGATAGCTTGTGTGCATCTGATAGATTCTGGATGAGCCGGAGCACTAGGTCACCTTCTTGAAAAGTCCTGGACTTAACCCGGCGGCTGTGATAACGGCGCAGGTCCTATTGATAAATTGCTGATCGAGCCGCTGCTAAGTCTCTCCCCTCATCTAACAAGTCAAGTGCATCCTATCGGGCTTGTTCGTTATTAGCTTCAACGTAAGCCGCCACACAAGGCGAGTCATGACGGATGTCGCTAGGCAGCACCACTTCCGCTCCATAAACCATGAAGAAAGGTGTATAACCTATAGACCTATTAGGAGTGGTGTTGATACTCCACATCACCGAGGGTAACTCCTCTACCCAACAACCCAACGTCCGTTGTAAGGGAACCATAAGCCGGGGCTTGAGACCTTTTAAGATTTCCTGATTTGCTCTCTCAGCCTGACCATTGAATTGAGGGTGAGCTACAAAAGAGACATCAAGCCGGATATGCTCACGTTGACAAAACTCCTCCATAGCCCCTTGGGATAAATTAGTGCCATTGTCGTTGTGTGGAAAACCAAAGCGAAAGATCACCTTTTTCATGAACTGAACCGCCGTGGCTGCATCACACTTACTCACTGGCTCTGCCTCAACCCATTTTGTGAATTTGTCAACTGCCACTAAAAGATGTGTCTTTTTATCCTTAGACCTTTTGAAAGGTCCAACCATGTCCAACCCCCAGACTGCAAACGACCAAGTGATTGGAATCATCCATAACTCTTGAGCCGGCACATGCGCTCGACGTGCAAACTTTTGACATCCATCACACCTACTGACCAGATCCTCTGCATCAGCGTGAGCCGTCAACCAGTAAAAACCATGACGAAAAGCTTTGGCCACAAGAGACTTTGACCCGGCGTGATGACCACAATCCCCTTCATGGATCTCACAAAGTATTTCTTGGCCTTCTTTAGGAGAAACACACCGCTGAAACGCTCCGGTGACGCTGCGATGGTATAAGTCTCCGTCAAAAATCGTCATTGACTTGGACTGCCGGGTTATCTGTCGGGCCAGGGTCTCATCCTCTGGCAACTCACCCCGGGTCATGTAAACCAAAAATGGTACTGTCCAATCTAGAATGACGTGAAGAACCGCCACCAACTGTGCCTCTGGGTCAGGAACAACCAAATATTCTTCTATAGGTAACTTAACAGATGGGTTATGCAAAACATCTAAAAATGTGTTAGCTGGCACCGGCTTACGCTGAGATCCCAACCGGCTTAAAGCATCGGCCGCTTCGTTCTTCCTACGGTCAATGTGTTCCACCTGATAACCTTTAAAATGTTCTGCAACAGTGTTGACTTCACGGTGATAAGACACCATGAGAGGGTCCTTGGAATCCCACTTGCCTAACACCTGCTGGGCCACCAAATCTGAATTGCCAAGACACCGGACCCGACTCAGGCTCATCTCTTTAGCCATTCGAAGACCATGGAGCAAGGCTTCATACTCTGCTGCGTTGTTAGTACAAGGAAACATTAATTGCAACACGTAACAAAACTTGTCACCTCGAGGGGAAGTTAAAACAACTCCAGCCCCCGAGCCTTCCAACTGTCTGGACCCATCAAAGTGAATCGTCCAATATGTGTTGTCTGGTTTCTCCTCTGGCATCTACATCTCTATCCAGTCATTAATAAAGTAAACAAACGCTTGAGATTTGATCGCAGTACGTGGCACATACTTCAAACCATGAGACCCAAGTTCAATAGCCCACTTGACCACTCGTCCTATGGCTTCTCTATTTTGAATGATGTCTCCTAAAGGAGCAGAGCTAACCAAAGTGATAGGGTGACCCTGAAAATAATGTTTGAGCTTCCGGCTTGCCATGAACACCCCATAAACGAGCTTCTGCCAATGTGGATATCTTTGTTTAGATTCAATCAACACCTCACTGACGTAGTAAACCGGCCGTTGGACCGGATGTTCCTTGCCAGCCTCCTCGCGCTCCACCATAATTGCCACACTAACAGCTCATGAGTTAGCGGCTACGTATAACAATAGCAGCTCTTTCTCAACCGGAGCAGCAAGAACCGGCGGCTCAGCAAGCTGTTTCTTCAGATCCTCAAAAGCAGAGTTTGCAGCATTACTCCAAACAAAGTCATCTGTCTTTTTCATCATCTAATACAAAGGCATCGCCTTCTCCCCTAACCGGCTTATGAATCGGCTCAAAGCAGCAACACGACCCGCCAGCCATTGAACATCATTAATGCACAACGGTTTGGCCAGAGAGGTGATTGCCTTAATTTTCTCCGGGTTAGCTTCAATACCTCTGTTAGACACCAAAAAAACCCAAGAGCTTGCCAGCTGGGACTCCAAAAACACACTTGGCCGGGTTAAGCATCATCTTGTAGCCCCGGAGGTTATCAAAGGTCTCCTTCATATCTGTTACCAAGGTTTCTTCTTATCTGGATTTCACCACTATATCATCCACATAAGCATGAACATTACGCCCAATCTGATTGTGAAGGCAATTCTGTACACACCATTGATAAGTCGCCTAGGCACTTTTGAGCCCAAAAGGCATAGACACATAGCAGAAGGCTCCAAACGGAGTGATGAAAGCTGTTTTCTCCTGGTCCTTAACTGCCATCTTGATCTGATGATAACCTGAGTATGCATCCAAAAAACTCAAACGCTCGCAACCCCTCGTAGCATCAATGATCTGATCAATACGAGGGAGAGCAAAAGGGTCAGCCGGACAAGCCTTGTTCAAATCGGTGTAATCCACACACACACGCCAGGTGCCATTCTTCTTGAGTACAAGCACCGGGTTAGCCAACCACTTTGGGTGAAAGACTTCAATGATGAACCCGGCCGCCAAGAGCCGGGCCACCTCTTCTCCAATGGCCTTGCGCCTTTCCTCGTTAAACCCTTGGAGAAACTGCCTGACCAGTTTAAAATTCGGATCAATATTAAGAGTGTGCTCAGCGAGTTCTCTCGGGACACCCGGCATGTCAGAAGGTTTCCGCGCAAAGATGTCCCGGTTCTCACGAATGAACTCGATGAGCGTGCTTTCCTATTTTGGATCCAAGTTGGCACTAATGATGAACTGCTTGGATGAGTCGCCAGGCACAAAATCGACCGTTTTGGTGTCATCAGCTGACTTGATTTTAACACTGGTTCATGCTCCGTAGTTGGCTTCTTTAAAGACATCATGTCTGCCGGGTCAACATTATCTTTATAAAACTTTAACTCCTCTGTTGCACAAACAGACTCAACATAAGTGGCATCTCCTTCTTCACACTCCAGAGCTATTTCCCGGCTTCCATGTACTGTAATGGTGCCTTTATAACCCGACATCTTGAGCTGTAGATATACATAACATGGTCGAGCCATGAACTTGGCGTAAGCCGGCCGTCCAAACAAAGCATGATGCGGGCTTTTGATCTTAACCACTTTAAAAGTTAACTTCTCAGCCCTGGAATCATATTCATCCCCAAAGGCTGCTTCCAGTTCAATCTTACCAACTGGGTATGCCAACTTGCCAGGGACAACACCATGAAAAACAGTGTTGGATTGCTTAAGACTTTTATCAGTCAACCCCATCCGACGAAACATCTCATAATAGAGGATGTTGATGCTACTGCCTCCATCCATGAGCACCTTAGTGAACTTATATCCACCAACCTGGGGTGCCACCACCAAGGCCAAGTGACCCGGATTATCAACCCGGGGAGGGTGATCTTCTCTACTCCAAATAATAGGCTGTTCTGACCACCTCAAATAACGTGGGATTGCCGTCTCAACAGCATTGACAACCCTCTTATGAAGCTTCTGATCCCTCTTGCATAAACTAGTGGTAAACACGTGGTACTGCCCATTATTCAACGGTTTTGGGTTGCTCTGATATCTGGACTGTTGCTGCTGATTACCTTGGCCGGGTTGTTGATTATGACCTCCCTGACCATGAAAACTGCCTCCACCCGACCGGCGCCCGGGCCATGAAAGCCGCCTCCGCTTGAACCGCCACCAGGCCCGTGACTTCCATCAAATGTGTGGGAATTTTTAAATGCCTTCATGATTGTACAATCCTTCCACAGATGGGTGGCTGGCTTCTCCCGGGTGCCGTGTCTTGGACAAGGTTCATTCAATAGTTGCTCGAGGGTGGGACCTGACCTGCCTGACCGAGGGGGTTGCCTACCCTTGCGCCGTTGGTTGTTGCCTTGTGCATTGGTGTTAGCCACAAATTCATCAGCCTTACATTTATTATCTCCTTGATTTGCCGGGTTATGCTGGTGACCCTTGCCGTTGCCGTTCTTCTTTCCCTTCCCTGTTTTTTCTTCATCAGACACGGGATCCTTGGAACTGTCAGAATCAGCATACTTGACCAGAGCCGCCATCAACTGGCCCAAGTCATTGCAGTCAAGCTTGAGCCGCCCCAGCTTCTGCTTCAGAGGTTCAAAACGGCAATTTTTCTCCAACATTAAGACTGCCGAGCCGGCATCCATCTTATCAGATGAATGTATTATCTCCTTGACCCGGCGCACCCAATGGGTTGTGGACTCACCTTCCTCTTGCTTACAATTAGTCAAGTCCATGATTTACATGGGTTGTTTGCATGTGTCCTTGAAGTTCTGAATGAACCGGGCTTTTAATTCTGCCCATGAGCCGATGGAATTGGGGAGCAATCCTTTCAACCAAGTGCGAGCCGTTCCATCCAACATCATGGTGAAATACTTAGCCATCGCTGCATCGCTGACTTCCAACAGCTCCATTGCCATCTCATAACTTTCAATCCATGCCAAGGCTATAAGTCGGCCGTGTAATTAGGCACTTCACGAGGCCCCTTAAAGTCTCTAGGTAAGCGCTCATCACGTATAGCCGGCACCAGGCAAGGAACACCTCCTGTTCTTGTGGCTACTCCTGCCTCAACAGAGGTTGCTGGATAAGCCAGAAAATTTTGATGGGCCGCCTGCTTAGCTGCCAATTGAACCGCCCGCTCAGCCTCTTGACGGATCCTCTCCTGATCCGCTAAGTTAAGGGCTCCAGCCTGCACGGGCTCATGCCTGCGTGGTTGGTTACACGTTGAGCGTTGCTTGACATATCAGCTGAGTCCATATGCCTGCTATAGCTCGGGCTCCGGTTCGGGCGAGGGGTTGAGTGGATTCTGTCTCGACTGTAAGAGTACGCATCCTGCTGTGCCAGAGCCGTCTGAAGAAGTTCTCGCACCCTTCGTGTTTCGATTGCTGTCGGAGAGTCGCCTTCCATCGGGAGAGCCGCCAAACGAGCCGACGCAGCAATGAGATTCTCCAAAGAATTGGAAAAGTGACCCGGTGGTATTGGTGTATAATGAGGCAACGCGGTATTCATACGAGGCGGCTCCGTGGCCCGTGGCTGAGTCGGCGCTCCGGGTGTCGTGATCCGATTTGCCTCCAGCGGGTTACTTGGACCAGCCCCGGGTGTGTGGAAAAGGTTCCTAGGATCGAGCATCAGAGGTAGACGCGACTGAGTTTTCTGATGCCTTCTCCTCATGACCTCGTTTGACGTGTTCAGATCCACCGAGAGCCGGAAAGTCTCCGCTTGAAGTTGCTGAGCACAAGCGTCCAAAGCCGCCCGTTCTGCGGCCATCCTGACCTCTTCTACTGCTAAGTTTTCCTTGGCCTGTGCCATCTCTTCGTGTACCCATGCCACCTCCGCGTCATGCTGAGCTTTATCCGCCGGCTCCACCACGGCAGTCAACAGAGCCGTCAGTTTATCCATGAGGTCCATTAGCATCTGAGACGGAGGGCGCGCGAGGTCTCCTGACCCGGCCGCTGCCGACCCGGTGGTTGTTGCTGCTGCTGTCGTGGAGTTCTGCCCGGGCTGAGTGCTGGCCATGAAGACTCTGACTCGATTCGGCAGCTCAAAGGGGTCCGGAATACTGCTGCCATCGGAACAGCCCCAAGCATGCCATCCTGCAGCTGATACAAAGAATCCGTCTCGCCTGTTGATGATGTGGCGTCAGAACAGATGGCCGTCTCACCGCCATCCACTGATCCTTCCGAGTATTCACCTCCATGGATGCAACCCACAAAGGCACGCGTTACGGCGGGTCGGGCCCGGGCGGGTCTCGCGTGCTGAGCCGTCTCGATGATGTTGGTGCAGACTTCCGGCTCAGGGCCAGATTCGCCGATCTGGCTGATGAAGACATGAATTCCGCCGAAGGGGACCCGGTACCCGTACTCAATTGAGTCGGCCTCGGGGCCCCAGCCTTCGTCGTCGATGTAGAGCTTGCCGCGACGGCTCTTGGTCATCCGGCCCACAACGTATCCCTTGAGCCCTTCGAAGTTGCCCTTCAAGAACTCAAATCCACCATGCGGTGGCCCCATGGTGGGCGCCAACTGTCGTGGAATTGTCACGACAGATGTCCTAGCGAAAGGAATTAGTCGTAGGGCCATCGCAACTAGGAAGCTTAAAGGGGTTAATCGGGACAAAGGACACGAGAGTTTTTTATACTAGTTCGGCCCCTTATGATGAAGGTAAAATCCTACGTCTAGTTGTGTTTGGAATTGCTGGGGTTTCGAAGACCAGGGAGCGAATATGCTTGTCCTGGCTTCGAGTCATTGTCTCTTGACCTAAGCCACCGCCGGGTTGTGCCCTTATATACATGGGTTGACGCCTGGTGGTCTACAGAGTCCCAGCCGGCTTATAAAACGTGTCCGGCTCAGTGACTTCTTTTACATGCCTTTCTTTACAAGTCTTTCCTTACAATGGCGGTTTACAATATTGGGCCTTAAGCCGCCTCTGGGCTTAGGCCTTCTATAAGTCTTAATAAACTATCACCTTGAATGTTACTGGGCTTCTTTTGTAACTCGCCATTGGGGCTGACCAGGCCCCTCCTGGGCGGGTCTTACCTGGTAGCTATATTCCCAACACATTCTATAAAGCCATACTCAAAAGATATAAGTGAAGTGCAAAGAGCATTATATAAATCAACCAAAGATTTCTCATACTAGCATGGTGCATAAAAGAAAAGTGAAAAATAAACACAAAAGATGCTCCAAGAATTTACGCATATCATGTGAACAAAACAAAAGCCGAGACATATCGATACTTGTTGAAGAAAGATGGGATGCCTTTCGGGGCATACCCAAGCTTAGACGCTTGAGTCCTCTTGAATATTTACTTGGCGTGCCTTGGGCATCCCCAAGCTTGAACTCTTGCCTCTCCTCCTTCATCCACACAAAACTTAACAAAACCTTCGTGAGATCCATTAGTATAGTAAAACAAATCACTACTTTAAGTACTGCTGCAAACCCATTCATATTTTTATTTTTGCATTATACCTACTATATTCTAACTTCTCCATGGCTTATACCCTCCGATACAATCCATAGTTTCATCAAAACAAGCAAAACAATGCATCAAAAACAGAATCTGTCAAAAATATAACAATCTATAATAATCTGAACGGTTCAACAATTCATAAAATTAGGAAATAAAAAAATTCATAGAAGTACTGTGTAAAAACTTTAGAATTTTTGCATGTTCCAGTAAAAAAAATGTAAATTCACGCACTACAACAAAAGTTTTTGTTTTTGCACCGCACATACCAAACAAGCAATTTAAAGATCCTAAAGGTAAATCTTGGCACATTATTTTTATAATACAATGGATTTGTACAAGGGGATAATTATTTTTGTTGAAAAGTTTCTGTAATTCAAGATTCACAAAGTTTCCATGGGCATGGACAAAGTTCAAGGAGCTCCCCCACTTCAACGGTGCTCCTCTTCCTTACTTTCACTTTTCTTTTTGAAAAGTTTTAAGTTCCCCTCTATATATTTTTGTTTTTTAAATCTATAAAAGAACACAACAGAATAAAATAACTCTCTAAAACTTCTAGGTTGTCTCCCTGGCGGTGCTTTCTTTAAAGCCATTAAGCTAGGCATAACGTGCTCAAGTAATTAATCCACATGGATCCCAAGGTATATCAAAGCTAATTTTAATTAACAATTATTTGTAATTTAGTTGTGAGCATAAAGAAATATATATATCATGCAACAAAGAAGTCTAACTCTCTTCCTATGCATCGGCATGCCATAAAGAACAATTCATGCACATCAAGTAAAGGCTGATGCATAGCATAAATAGTTTCTTGCAATTTTATCGTGTTGGAAACATAGAGAGGCGGAGATGTGGTTCCTCTCTCATAACAATTGCAAGTAGGAGCAGCAAGCACATGCATATCATTTCCATTAAAATCATCATGTGCAATAGTAAAATGCAAACCATCAATATAATCTTTAATAAGAGCAAACTTCTCCGATATGGTGTAGTTTGGAGAATTAAAAAAGATAATAGGACTATCATGTGTGGGTGCAATAGCAACAATTTCATTCTTAACATAAGGAATATAGCAAGTTCATCTCCATAAGCATCATTCAAATTGGCATCATGGCCACAAACATAACAAGCATCAATTTCATCAAAAAGGGATATTTCAAATGAATCTAAGGGATCATAACAATCATCATAGCATTCATCCTCCGGTAAGAACGAAGGGAAATTAAACAATGTATGGGATACAGAGTTACTCTCATTAGAAGGTGGGCACAGGTGATCTATCTGCTCTTCCTCCTTTTGTTCTTCGCTCTCCTCCTCATCTTTTCCATCTAATGAGCTCACAATTTCAGCAATTTCTTCTTCCATAGTTTCCTGCAAAATAATAGTCTCTTCTTGGATAGCGGAGACATCCTCACTATATTCTTTAACATAAGCATTAGAAGCATAGTTTTCATAGCAATATTTAAGTATGGCAAAATTTTCAGATTTGTAAAGAGTAGCATCATACTTTTTAATCAAAGAAGCAATTTCATAAGCACCCTTAAAAGCAACAAATTCTTCAATTTGTTCAATATCATAGTAACTATAATCACCTTTAGCATAAAAAGATACGATTCCATTATCACTAAACTCACATTGGTAGGGAAGGTGTTTCTTAGGGTCCTTAGAGCAACAAGTAAAATAATATATTTCGCATAAATTCCAAGCATAGCAATGCATAGTATTAATATGATGCCGTAAAAGTCCCACTTTTTGAGATAAGCGGTGTTGCACAAAAAAAGCATGCTCATTTAATGATTTTCCCTCAACTAAGATAGTTGGGTTTTCAGCACGAGCACAAATGGATCGAAGATGATCCAAGTAGAAAGCTTCAGTAGTATGATAGATTTTCGATGGTTCTCAACCATTGGTTTAGCAGGTACAACTATTTTTTTTGGTATTTTACATTTCCTACCCATAACTAAAGATAGAAAACAAGAGCACAAAATAAAATCTACTTAGTGATAAAGTAAACAAGCACACATGAGAATATTCACCCCATGCTATTGCTCTCTGGCAACAGCGCTAGAAAAAGGTCTTGATAACCCACAAGTATAGGGGATCAATTGTAGCTTTTTGATAAATAAGAGTGTCGAACCCAACAAGGAGCTAAAGCTAGGATTTATATTCTCTTCAAGTTCTATCGACCTCCGATACAACTCTACGAACACTTAACGTTCGCTTTACCTAGAACAAATATGAAACTATTTTGTAGGTGTGATGCTAGAACTACTTTGCAAGAATAAAACTAGGAGTACTTTGCGATATAATAATAGTTAGTTGTTTAGTTGAAAGATTTTTATAACACAAGAGAAGTATTTTTGTCCACACGCAATCGATAACAAGACCGGTAATCATTATTTCAATTTTATATAAGGGAGAGCATGAGCTAACATACTTTCCATAATTGGATCATATGCACTTATGATTGGAACTCTAGCAAGCATCTACAACTACCAAAGATCATTAAGGTAAAACCCAACCATAGCATCAAGTATCAAGTCCTCTTTATCCCATACACAACAACCCACCTACTCGGGTATGTGTTTCAGTCATTCACGCCAACCACCATAAGTGAATCATGAACGTATTGCAACACCCTACAGCGGGGATCCTTCATATTTGCGTGACACAGAGGGGACCATAGGACAACACCAAAATAAAACATACAACTCAAACCAATCACGATCATCAATCAACCTATAGGACAAAATGAATCTCCTCAAACATCATAGGATGACCATACATCATTGGATAATAATATATAGCATTAGGCACCATGTTTAAGTAGAGATTATAGTGGGTAGAAGAGGTGTTACACCATTGCATAGAGGGGGAGAGAGTTGGTGATGAGGGCGATAAAGTTGTTGGTGTAGATCGTCGTCACGATGATTGCCTCGGCGGTGCTCCGGCGCCACCGAGAGAGAGGGGGAGAGAGCCCCTTCCTTCTTACTTGGCCTCTCTCCTTGATGGGAGGAGAGTCAGGGACGTATGCACATACAGGCTTGTGGGGGCGAATGCCCCCACTCGTTTTTTCAGCTAACATGTACCAGGCCCAGAATATATAGAGCTGCCCCCACTCAACCCAAGTTATTTGCCCCCACTTCCTTTTTTCCCGTTGTATGTTTAAAGCCCGTCTATGAAAATTAGATAGATTATAAGCCTAGGAGCCCATCTAGAAAGAATACAATCTGGCCTCATGCATACGATCAGGCGGTCCTCGATTCGCTAGAAACGTACTGAGGTCTTTTGGAGTTTCAGATGTGCTCGTCGCGTGTTCTCGCGTGACGCCTTTATGAGCCAAAACCGTCGTGCCGCCGCCTGCGCCTTTACGCTACACATACACCTCGCCCCTTTGGCGATCAGCCTCGATTCGCACTACGCGCGCCGACTAGTCGGCCCGCCGTGCGCCCCCAAGGAAGAAGCCGTACTAATTGATCATTCAATCAAGGTAAGCCCAAGGTTTAGCTCTCTTCTTTTCTTTCTAATTTCCCCATTATTATTATTATTTTGATTCCCATGTGAAAAATGTAGTGAATTGTATCAAATATACATGTGTATAAATTATAATGTACAAATCAGTAATTAGGTTGATTGAATCTAGGTTCCACTAATAATTCCACATGAATAAGTTTGAGCACATGGGAGTACAATGAAATCTATGGTAATTTTCTGCCTTCACTGTCAGGACCCTGATTCCAAGTCACATCGATCTAGCCGGTAACACCTCATATCACATTGCGGCCTCACGCACGGTATCCCCACGGGTGTCGCCTTACCATGCCCCGGGACCGTTTGCGCCTTTTGGCTCACATATATGATAGTGTCGCTAGCATCCATATGACAGAGAACCCGGGCCGACATGGCTAGTCGTGAACCCAAAGCGGCACTAACCCATGGGGACAGACATACATGAATCAACTTCAAGCATGTCGGTCAGCAGCGTGTGAATCCGGGCTGCAGCACTGGGCTAACAGGACTCCGGAAACCCGGGCTGTAGCAGGCTAGCCAGGACTCCAGGGGTCACCGCGTGACATTTCCCCGAAGGGACAGACACAGGAACGAAGTGAAACACATGCCGGCCAATCAAGTGTCCTGAGCAGTAGTGCTGGGCTAACAGGACTCCGGTGAACCGGGCTGTAGCGGACTACTATTGCTCATGGAAGCACTAGACTACATTTCCCCATAAGAGAGGCTGCCAAGGATAAACAACTAGATTGTCGGATCCCACACATACCAAGCATTTCAATCATACACACAATATGCTCGATATGTGTAAATACAACATGGCATCACAACATAACTCTACAACTCAAGTATTTATTCATTAGGCTCCGAGGAGCTAGAAAATATAAACATGAGTCTCATGACCCAACAATCATAGCATACAAATCAAAACACATGCGGAAGCTTAACATGTCTGAGTACAGACATCTACAAATGAAAAGGGCTAAGAAGCCTGACTAACTACCAGATCCTACCGAGGACACAAGATCGTAGCTGAGGTATCAAGCTAAACGTCGAAGTCCACGCGGAACTACTAGCGAGACTGAAGTCTCTCTGCAAAACATAAATTAAGCAAATGTGAGTACAAAGGTACTCAGCAAGACTTACATCAGAACTAGCTACATATGCATTTGTATCAACAAGGGGGGGGGTGGAGTTTAACCACAGCAAGCCAGCTTTGACTCGGTGGCTATCTTAAACTACGGTTGCAAGTAACTCTTTTGAGGTGGCGCACACGAGAACAGATATTCACCATACAATACACCACTATGGATCCGCTCCCGTCTCCCTACGAGAAGGCCATCCATAGCACTCACACTTATCTTACGAGTTTTAGAGTATCCACTTTCACTTGTCTATGAACTGTTATAGGCAACCCAGAAGTCCATTACCATGGACACGGCTATTCGAATAGATGATGATAACCCTGCAGGGGTGTACTTCTTCACACACGCTCTCACCACTTACCACCGTTTACACGACATGTACTCGGCAACCTTCAAGCGGAAGCCCAATGAGGGTGTCGGCCACGGCCTACCTAAACACTCAAGTCTCTAGTCCAGGTTTATCGCCTATCCAGGTTCCATCCGCAGGGAGTCCGGCCGAGGTTTCCACATACGGCCCCGAATGATGTGTACAGGGTTCCGAGACACCAAACGGGCGCCTGGCATGCCCGGCCACGGTGTATCTACCACATCATAGCCCAACCCTAGGGTCAGCACTACGCACGTCCGCCAACACATATCCTATAAACACCAGAAACTAGTTGCAACTCCTGGACAGAGGACAAGGGTGATCAAGAAGCCGAGAGGGTCCATTGGTTTCGGGCCCAATGCGTGGTAGTAACTGTTTCATGGATCACAAACAAAGAACTCAGTTCCTAAGAACGGTTTCAATGAGACAACCCACCATGTACTCCTACATGGCCTCTCACCGCTACCTTTACCAAATCGTGTTCACACACTTAGCTCACACACTGTAGGACATGTTTACACACCTCCGGTTCATTCCCGATGAACCAGACCTGACACGACTCTATGCAATAGCAGACATGACAAACAAGCATGAATGAGTAGGCACATCAGGGCTCAAACAACTCCTACTCATGCTAGTGGGTTTCATCTATTTACTGTGGCAATGACAGGTCATGCAGAGGAAAGGGGTTCAACTATCGCAACAAGTAACAGAGGAATCGTGTTATCCTAATGCAGTAAAAGAGAGCAGGAGCGGGAGAGTGGTTTGTATCGGAATGAACAAGGGGGTTTTGCTTGCCTGGCACTTCTGAAGATATTATAGCTCTTCATCGGTGTCATCGAACTCATCGTCGGGATACGCCTACCGAGAGGGGACAAGCACCGGCAATAGAGAAGAACACAATCAATGCAAATGCGACAATATGATGCATGATCATGGCATGTATATGTGATGTTGTTTGTGCTAATGCAAACAACAACAAGTTCAATGGAGCTCATTTGAATCAAGGATTCAAATGCAATTCCAAACTTAAGCATTTTAAATGCCCTTTATGTGTTTTCATCTACACAGCAGGTTTAGGTTGGTTTGTCATGCATGAAACTAGTACAGATGGATAGATTGAATTTTTCTGATAATTTTTCATATATAAATTATTTCATTTGGAGTTATGGTTGAATTTCTATGATTTTTTGAAGTTTAGGACATTTTCTGGAATTTCCTGGAAAAGAATAAATCCAGAAAATGAGTTATTGCGTCAGCACTGCATCACTGTGATGTCAGCTGGTCAACAGGGGCTGGTCCGGGTCAAACCTGACCAGTGGGGTCCAATGGTCAGTGACCCAGTGCTACCTAGGTCACAGACAGGTGGGGTCGGGTCAACAGACATGTCAGCAAGTCAACTCTGACGCGTGGGTCCCGCTGGGTTAGTCTAAACTAAACAGGAAATAAAACTCAGGGTTAATTAGGTTGCGGGCCCCGTCCGTTAGTGGCACCAGCTTTAGCTAACCGGGTGATTAGCTCCTAATTAAGTGTCATGTCATCCAGAACGGCGGTTAGCCGTCGACGACCAGATCCCGCGATGGTGGCTCGCCGGTGTTGCTTGGGACGGTGCTACAAAGCACCATTTCGTGCGCGGTTTGCGGCTACGGAGAGCTGGCAGTGCCGCGCAAGTGGTGGTGGGCGCGTGGTGCGCTGGGGCGGCCTGTAATGGCGGCGATGACGAGCCGGGCGGCGGCCGAAGTGTGGTGGTGATGCGGGCACGGGGTTAGAGCAAGCGAGCGAGCAAAACGAGTAGTGGAGCAGCAGCTGCGGTGCTCCAGGAGCACGATGGTGCAACGCGTTCGAGTGGAAAAGCTCGAGAGCGTCGAGCTCGTCGGCAATGGCGGACGGCGGCCTCGGGTACTCGCTGGGCGGTGCTACGGCATGTAAACGAGGAAATTGAGGGGGGCAATCAAGGCGTGGGCTCATAGAGGTTGCAGTGGAGGTCTCGGCGAGTTCGAGGAGGGGCTGGGAACTGCGTGGGGTCGCTGGCGATCTCCGCAGCCGTAGGAGGAAGAAGGGGTCGGGGACGACGCGTCGGGGCTCCCGGCATCATGTGACTCGGCGATGAGGAAGAGGGCGTCGCGGCGGACCTCGGGGATAGCTCGGGGAGGCGAGGAGGTGGCTGTGGCCGCGGTGGCTTTGGACGGTGACGATGGCGCGTTCGGGGTCTGAGGTGCGGAGGCGAGGGAGAGAGCAGGGGGAGAGTGAGAGAGGTCAGGCGGATCGGGACGAGGCCGGGGCGTTCACCCACGCGTCCAGAGGCTCGCCGGCAAGCAGGAGGAGGCGTGGCGCCTCACGCGCGTGCGCTGTCCCGCCTCTGCCTACTGGCAGAGGTTGGGGATGACTGGCACCAGGCCAGGTGGGTTGGGCCAGCACAGGTGAGACCTAGGTAAGTCTAACCCTTTCTATTTTTGTTTCTGTTTTTCTAATTTGCATTTTACTTTTTGATCCAGTTTTAAAAACCAAATCAATTTTATATATCCTAAAAATATTCATGAGCACTTTCTGAATTATTTCAGTGGCTCACAAATAGTTCCAACATTATTTGAGCATTTAAATTATTTATAGTGTTTAAATGCCCAAAGTCAAATAGTTTAAGATTTAATTCAAAAATCTAGGAATGACCTATAATTATGTTCATCATTTTTGGAGGAGGTTTTCACCTTTAACAGAAATCATGAACATTTCCAAAGGGCATTTTGGGTTATTGAAAAATATTTTATTTGAACCTAGTTGAATTTCATTTGGTGCTAGGGTTTACCAATCCCCATTTCAAATTAAAGAAGTAATTTAGACTAGATGCATGGATGCTTGTGCCACTAATTGCAAACAATACTAGGGCTGTGACAACTCACCCCCACTAAACAAGAATCTCGTCCCGAGATTCAAGTCGTGAGGTAAGAGGACAAAGGGACACAAGCTAACACAATCCTCACGATCCAGATGTCTTCTCGAGGATTTTGATTTATTGCATCACCTTGATCTCGACGTCTTGCTTTGAGAACTACATCCAACATGACAACGAGTAGAAAGGGAGAATTTAAGAAGAAACGATCTTCCTGAGGTTCGAGCAACATCTTAATGATCACAAGATCAACTTATGGAATGAGACATGGAAACATCTCTGGAGCTGAGAGGGAAGACATGCATCAGAGATGATGGAAGAGAAACATAAGACAAAGGTTCAAATTGGCAGGCGATAATTCCATGCCGGAGTAGGATGGTGTATGGTTTTCAAGGTAGTGAGGAGATAATTTCCATGATTCCATAACGGGACATCTTAGAGGAGGTGACTCGTAGAATTATTCCCTTAAGTGGCAAAAAGAATTACTTTTGATATAATGATCACTGAAACTCTTTACACCAGCCTAAGGTAATCACAATCGATAGTTTGGCAGAGTTCAAAGGAATGGCATACTCAAAATAGAATGGACGATGTGGACTACCTTGTTGAAGACAATGCAATGGATGATTTTTGCTTATCATCGGAGATGGATGGGACCCATGGTAGGACCACTTTGAAGATGATCTTGAACAACAACTGCTGAGAAGGCGGATCATAATAAAAAGGCACAATGGTGGGTGCAAGCTGGGGGCAAAATGCAAATGTTGGGAATGATTCTAGGAACTGGGGATAAACTCAACAGTAGAGAGTGATTCCATTGTTTGAATGGTTCTAGCATAATCGAGGAAACCGAGAGCACAACGACCCCTGAGGAACAACTTCTAGAATAAGTTGCACTAAATCCTCATGGAGAAGATGGTCAAATAGCTCAATCAAGATACTACCATGATAGATCTTCCGGCTAGGTGTGCCGGCCAGAACATCAACCTTGTCGGGACCTACATCATAAATCTTGGGATAGCTCCAACCATCATATCTGCCTGAGATTCAGATCTGGTTGGTAACGGGATATTTCAGACAACATGTCCGGAAAGAAAGTTTGCAACACAAACCGACGAGACGATGTTGCGAGATTCTCGGGATTTGAACTACGATAGTAAACTCCAAAACATGAGCGGGTTCTGCTACACACATGTGAACACAATGTCCAAGACAAGAATGGCCACATAGTAGTCTTATAATAAAACACTATCGAGTTCAGGTGGGGAACCATCATCGAGGATATCAAAGTCCTTGCATAAGGCATGCTCTTAAGAAGGAACTTCTTCTCCTTGAACAAATCAATCAGTGGCTTGGTGTGCTAGGGATACATATAGAATGAAGGTTGCAAGTCTCCAAACTATAGAATACTTCGCACGTATGCATGACCGATTTGGGATGATTACAGAAAAAGCAACATTGACTTTCTCGAATTCACGGCGGCAACTTGCATCAAATGCACATGAATTAGAGGAAGTCACTTCTTTCATCCGAACATATGCTTCATGAACGGAACACAAGGATAATGCTTATAAGTTTCCAATACTAGCTGGATGTTCAACACGAATCATGGAGAAGGTAGGAATGTTGCTGATGGGCTCAACAACAATTCATCTAGGTTTCCATGGTGATGGAATTCCATAATTATGTGATCAAGTGATAGCATTGGTCAGACCCAAAAGATATAATGGTGTATGCTCGAGGGATCAACCACGAGTAAGACAACATTATGAACATTGTTGGTTCTGATTTGATTTGATGATAGCCCATACTCAAATCAAAGTTTTGATACGACAATAGATCCAACAACTGATCACAGGGACCAATCGATGAAGATATCATCTATCTTAAACACATGCAAATATATCCCTTGAGATGAACTAAGCTGGCAAGCTTTTATCTTCCAACTCTCCAAGTTATTGTTTAGCTTAACCAACTAGCTCAGTGGGTAACTGACACAGATTCTTGGAGAATGGCTGGTTTGTAAGAAACCATCTTGATCACGAACTCCACATAGCGGTCAGGTGACAACCTGGTAATACTTCCGAGAAGATATTCGGAAAATCACGAACCACCGACATGATACTAAGCTCGAGATCAATGTTGCTCTTCAGGGCAAGACGATATGATCAAAAGAGCAAGGGTTTGGCAAAATCCTAACCCATTGATCGAAGAGTGCACCAGGAGATAAGGACTAGGTAGCACGATCAGCCTTAGGGTGATGATTCAATAATCAGCACACTAAGAATGATACTAATGTCCATTAACTACCAAGCAACGCAATTGCTAGGAGTATTGATTTCACACATCATGATTCACTTGTCAGTATTCCGGTTGCAGCAACATGAGAACCGAGGAATGAACAACGATGGCGAGAAGTATCACTACGTCAAGAATTCATAAGGGAGGGTGCAATTCTCATGACATTCCTGACATAAAGTGGATAATACTTCAGTGTAGAACAGACCAATAGCTGATTGCATTTGATCTGCGAAATACAACTGCTTTGACCCAATCCTAGAAATGGACGAGGTACTGGAGTTTGTTTCTCCTAGTCATTCTAAAATAGAACGGCTCGACGGACCACAAGAATAATAGGCACCGATGAACGAATGCTCACATACTCTTGACTATCAATTGATAGATGAACGTCGGAATATAATGGAAGGGGGACAACTCAAAGGAACATATAACTTTCTAAGTTGTGGATGCATGGATTAGCATGTCGAACCAAGTTCAACATATTTCTTTCAGATAACCCATGCAGAAAGGTAGGGTTGGCAGAGTCACAACATAGAATGGAGAACTCATTAGGAGCACTCTGTCGTGACCTTTTGGTTCAAAATAACTCCTGCCAAGAATGGTTCATGATAATTGGAAGAAGGATGTACCACGAACCTCGAGGACTATCGCAAAGGTTACTAATATCCTAAAGGAACTATCAAACACCATCAACATGAGTTAGGTAGGGTGAATCTCGGGTTCAAGAACCAATGAATAGAATACCTACCACTACATGGCATCACGGGATGCTTTCGAGAATAATGGCCAGAATCACACACTGGGGATACAAAACATGGTTAGATCACTAGGTGACTCCCTGAAGCACCTAGGGTCATAATAATAACTCCAACATACATGTCAAGGCAACGGAGTACCTCAACACACCGATTAGTGTGCTTAATCTGGCCCCAAAATACAACGGGAACATGGAGGAAAGATTTGCAAGTGCATCAGACTATTTAGAAACCTAGGATGACTCGGACAGCATAATGGCTGTAAATGCTCAAAATGATTTGAGACATCCTGCAAAATGGTGGCATAACCACTTAACATCACAATAGAAAAGTTCCGAGATCAACTGTCAACACACAGAAATAGTAGGCACTGAACTAAGAATTGAATCCATCAATCCTATAAGTCTATGGATTAGTAACACGTCATCCTGATAGATAGATGAGAAGGCCTAATTCTTAAAACCCATAGAAAAGAAGAGGATGACTCAGATCAGAAGGCATAGGGTAAAGGAGTAAAAAGAGCCTTACGTTCCCTTCCACAATCAATCCCCTTATATAACTAAAGCATTTCTAGACTCAACTTCGACCAGTTTGGCTTGGTAATCCTACAGGCAGTCAGGCTCTGATACCAACGCTGTCAGGACCCTGATTCCAAGTCACATCGATCTAGCCGGTAACACCTCATATCACATTGCGGCCTCACGCACGGTATCCCCACGGGTGTCGCCTTACCATGCCCCGGGACCGTTTGCGCCTTTTGGCTCACGTATATGATAGTGTCGCTAGCATCCATATGACAGAGAACCCGGGCTGACATGGCTAGTCGTGAACCCAAAGTGGCACTAACCCATGGGGACAGGCATACATGAATCAACTTCAAACATGTCGGTCAGCAGCGTGTGAATCCGGGCTGCAGCACTGGGCTAACAGGACTCCAGTAACCCGGGCTGTAGCAGACTACTATGGCTCATGAAAGCACTAGACTACATTTCCCCATAAGAGAGGCTGCCAAGGATAAACAACTAGATTGTCGGATCCCACACATACCAAGCATTTCAATCATACACACAATATGCTCGATATGTGTAAATACAACATGGCATCACAACATAACTATACAACTCAAGTATTTATTCATTAGACTCCGAGGAGCGAGAAAATACAAACATGAGTCTCATGACCCAACAATCATAGCATACAAATCAAAAAACATGCGGAAGCTTAACATATCTGAGTACAGACATCTACAAATGAAAAGGGCTAAGAAGCCTGACTAACTACCAGATCCTGCCGAGGACACAAGATCGTAGCTGAGGTATCAAGCTAAACGTCGAAGTCCACGCGGAACTACTAGCAAGACTGAAGTCTCTCTGCAAAACATAAATTAAGCAAACGTGAGTACAAAGGTACTCAGCAAGACTTACATCAGAACTAGCTACATATGCATTTGTATCAACAAGGGGGGTGGTGGAGTTTAACCGCAACAACGCAGCTTTGACTCGGTGGCTATCATAAACTACGACTGCAAGTAACTCTTTTGAGGTGGCGCACACGAGTCCACATATTCACCATACAATACACCACTATGGATCCGCTCCCGTCTCCCTACGAGAAGGCCATCCATAGCACTCACACTTATCTTGCGAGTTTTATAGTATCCACTTTCACTTGTCTATGAACTGTTATAGGCAACCCAGAAGTCCCGGACACGGCTATTCGAATAGATGATGATAACCCTGCAGGGGTGTACTTCTTCACACACGCTCTCACCACTTACCGCCGTTTACATGACATGTACTCGGAAACCTTCAAGCAAAAAGCCCAATGAGGGTGTCGGCCACGGCTTACCTAAACACTCAAGTCTCTAGTCCAGGTTTATCGCCTATCTAGGTTCCATCCGCAGGGAGTCCGGCCGAGGTTTCCAGATACGGCCCCGAACGATGTGTACAGGGTTCCGAGACACCAAACGGGCGCCCGGCATGCCCGGCCATGGTGTATCTACCGCATCATAGCCCACCCCTAGGGTCAGCGCTACGCATGGCCACCAACACATATCCTATAAACACGAGAAACTAGTTGCAACTCCTGGACAGAGGACAAGGGTGATCAAGAAGCCGAGAGGGTCCATTGGTTTCGGGCCCAATGCGTGGTAGTAACTGTTTCATGGATCACAAACACATAACTCAGTTCCTAAGAACGGTTTCAATGAGACAACCCACCATGTACTCCTACATGGCCTCTCACCGCTACCTTTACCAAATCATGTTCACACACTTAGCTCACACACTGTAGGACAAGTTTACACACCTCCGGTTCATCCCCGATGAACCAGACCTGACATGACTCTATGCAATAGCAGTCATGACAAACAAGCATGAATGAGTAGGCACATCAGGGCTCAAACAACTCCTACTCATGCTAGTGGGTTTCATCTATTTACTGTGGCAATGACAGGTCATGCAGAGGAAAGGGGTTCAACTATCGCAACAAGTAACAGAGGAATCGTGTTGTCCTAGAGCAGGAGCAGGAGAGTGGTTTGTATCGGAATGAACAAGGGGGTTTTGCTTGCCTGGCACTTCTGAAGATATTATATCTCTTCATCGGTGTCATCGAACTCATCATCGGGATACGCCTACCGAGAGGGGACAAGCACCGGCAATAGAGAAGAACACAATCAATGCAAATGCGACAATATGATGCATGATCATGGCATGTATATGTGATGTTGTTTGTGCTAATGCAAACAGCAACAAGTTCAATGGAGCTCATTTGAATCAAGGATTCAAATGCAATTCCAAACTTAAGCATTTTAAATGCCCTTTATGTGTTTTCATCTACACAGCAGGTTTAGGTTGGTTTGTCATGCATGAAACTAGTACAAATGGATAGATTGAATTTTTCTGATAATTTTTCATATATAAATTATTTCATTTGGTGTTACGGTTGAATGTCTATGATGTTTTGAAGTTTAGGACATTTTCTGGAATTTCCTGGAAAAGAATAAATCCAGAAAATGAGTTATTGTGTCAGCACTGCATCACTGTGACGTCAGCTGGTCAACAGGGGCTGGTCCGGGTCAAACCTGACCAGTGGGGTCCACTGGTCAGTGACCCTGTGCTGCCTAGGTCACAGACAGGTGGGGTCGGGTCAACAGACACGTCAGCAAGTCAACTCTAACGCGTGGGTCCCACTGGGTTAGTCTAAACTAAACAGGAAATAAAACTCAGGGTTAATTAGGTTGCGAGCCCCGTCCGTCAGTGGCACCAGCTTTAGCTAACCTGGTGATTAGCTCCTAATTAAGTGCCATGTCATCCAGAATGGCGGTTAGCCGTCGACTACCAGATCCCGCGGCGGTGGCTCGCCGGCGTTGCTTGGGACGGTGCTACAGAGCACCATTTCATGCGCGGTTTGCGGCTACGGAGAGCTGGCGGTGCCGCGCAAGCAGTGGTGGGCGCGTGGTGCACTGGGGCGGCCTGTAATGACGGCGGTGATGAGCCGGGCGGCGGCCGAAGTGCGGTGGTGACGTGGGAGCGGGGTTAGAGCAAACGAGCGAGCAAAACGAGCAGTGGAGCAGCAGCTGCGGTGCTCCAGGAGCACGATGGTGCAACGCGTTCGAGTGGAAAAGCTCGAGAGCGTCGAGCTCGTCGGCAATGGTGGATGGCGGCCTCGGGTACTCGCTGGCCGGTGCTATGGCATGTAAACGAGGAAATTGAGGGGGGCAATCGAGGCGTGGGCTCACAGAGGTTGCAGTGGAGGTCTCGGCGAGTTCGGGGAGGGGCTGGGAACGGCGTGGGGTCGCCGGCGATCTTCGCGGCCGTAGGAGGAAGAAGGGGTCGGGGACAACGCGTCGGGGCTCCCGACATCATGTGACTCGGTGATGAGGAAGAGGGCGTCGCGGCAGACCTCGGGGATAGCTCGAGGAGGCGAGTAGGTGGCTGTGGCCGCGGTGGCTTTGGACGGTGGCGACGGCGCGTTCGGGTCCGAGGTGCGGAGGCGAGGGAGAGAGCAGGGGGAGAGTGAGAGAGGTCGGGTGGATTGGGACGACGCCGGGGCGTTCACCCACACGTCCAGAGGCTCGGCGGCAAGCAGGAGGAGGCGTGGCGCCTCGCGCACGCGTGCGCTGTCCCGCCTCTTCCTACTAGCAGAGGTTGGGGATGACTGGCACCAGGCCAGGTGGGCTGGGCCAGCACACGTGAGGCCCAGGTAAGTCTAACCCTTTCTATTTTTGTTTCTGTTTTCTAATTTGCAGTTTGTTTTTGATCCAGTTTTAAAAACCAAATCAATTTTATAAATCCTGAAAATATTCATGAACACTTTCTGAATTATTTCAGTGGCCCACAAATAGTTCCAACATTATTTGAGCGTTTAAATTATTTATAGTGTTTAAATGCCCAAAGTCAAATAGTTTAAGATTTAATTCAAAAATCCAGGAATGACCTATAATTATGTTCATCATTTTTGGAGGAGGTTTTCACCTTTAACAGAAATCGTGAACATTTCCAAAGGGCATTTTGGGTTATTGAAAAATATTTTATTTGAACCTAGTTGAATTTCATTTGGTGCTAGGGTTTACCAATCCCCATTTCAAATTAAAGAAGTAATTTAGACTAGATGCATGGATGCTTGTGCCACTAATTGCAAACAATACTAGGGCTGTGACATTCACGGTCTCAATTTATTTAACGTCAACTATTTGGAATTGACAGGAAAGCTAATGGAGAGATGTTTATTTTTCAATGTTTATATGCTCTCTATATTCAAACATTTTTCATCTTCCTACGGCTTGAAGCTAGAAATTAGGGACGTACCAACAAAAAGAACGGCATAGTCTAGTTATTGTGCCTTAACTGGTTAGTTTACTTTTACTTTCGCAATGAACCTATCATAATTAATTAATTATGTGTGTGATGACATTGTCTTACAAGGAAGTGTGTGATTTTGCTTCTAACACACTATATGCATGCTTGTGTGGTTGTCTTTTTTAATTATTTAGCCATTAGTTCGATAGATGTTTCGGAAAAAAGTATATATCATTCCCCCCTCTCATTTTTCATCCTGGCTCCGCCCCTGAGGAGAGTTTGAACGAAATATGCCCTAGAGGCAATAATAAATTTGTTATTTATATTTCCTTATAACATGATAAATGTTTATTATTCATGCTAGAATTGTATTAACCAGAAAGTTAGTACATGTGTGAATACATAGACAAATAGATTGTCACTAGTATGCCTCTACTTAACTAGCTCATTGAATCATCATCTTAACTAGCTCATTGAATCAATGATGATTATGTTTCCTAACCATAGACATGAGTTGTCATTTGATTAACGAGATCACATCATTAGAGAATGATGTGATTGACTTGACCCGTCCGTTAGCTTAGCACGATGATCGTTTAGTTTGTTGCTATTGCTTTCTCCATAACTTATACATGTTCCTATGACTATGAGATCATGCAACCCCCGAATACTAGAGGAACACTTTGTGTGCTACCAAATGTCACAATGTAACCGGGTGATTATAAAGGTGCTCTACAGGTGTCTCCGATGGTGTTTGTTGAGTTGGCATAGACCGAGATTAGGATTTGTCACTCCGATTGTCGGAGAGGTATCTCTGGGCCCTCTCGGTAATGCACATCAATATAAGCCTTGCAAGCAATGTGACTAATGAGTTAGTTGTGGGATGATGCATTACCAAATGAGTAAAGAGACTTGCCGGTAACGATATTGAACTAGGTATTGAGATACCGACGATCGAATCTCGGGCAAGTAACATACCGATGACAAAGGGAACAATGTATATCGTTATGCGGTTTGATCGATAAAGATCTTCGTAGAATATGTGGGAGCCAATATGAACGTCCAAGTTCTGCTATTGGTTATTGATCGGAGACGTGTCTTGGTCATGTCTACATAGTTCTCGAACCCGTAGGGTCCGCACACTTAATGTTCGGTGACGATCAGTATTATGTGTTTATGTGTTTTGATGAACCGAAGGTTGTTCAGAACCCCGGATGTGATCACAGGCATGACGAGGAGTCTCGAAATGGTCGAGACATAAAGATCGATATATTGGAAGCCTATGTTTGGACATCGGAAAGGTTCCGAGTGAGTTCGGGCATATACCGGAGTACCGGGGGGTTACCGGAACCCCCACGGGAGTATATGGGCCTTAATGGGCTTTAGTGGAGAGAGAGAGAGAGGCGGCCAGGGTAAGCCGCGTGCCCCCTCCCCCCCTGGTCCGAATTGGACTAGGAAGGGGGGCGCCCCCCTTTCCTTCCTCCCTCTCCCCCCCTTCCTTCTCTCCTAGTCCAACTAGGGAAGGGGGGGCGCCCCCCTTTCCTTCCTCCCTCTCTCCCCCTTCCTTCTCTCCTAGTCCAACTAGGGAAGGGGGGGGGATCCTACTCCCGGAGGGAGTAGGACTCCTCCAGGGCGCGCCATAGAGGGCCGACCCTCCCCCTCCTCCACTCCTTTATATACAGGGGAGTGGGGCACCCCATAGACACACAAGTTGATCATTGATATCTTAGCCATGTGTAGTGCCCCCCTCCACCATAATCCACCTCGGTCATATCGTAGCGGTGCTTAGGCGAAGCCCTATTCTGGTAGCATCATCATCACCGTCATCACGCTGATGAAGCTCTCCCTCGACACTCTGCTGGATCATGAGTTCATGGGACGTCAGCAAGCCGAACGTGTGTAGATCGCGGAGGTGCCGTACTTTTGGTACTAGGATCGGTCGATTGTGAAGACGTATGACTACATCAACCGCGTTGTCATAACGCTTCCGCTTATGGTATACGAGGGTACGTAGACAACACTCTCCCCTCTTGTTGCTATGCATCACCATGATCTTGTATGTGCGTAGGATTTTTTGAAATTACTGCGTTCCCCAACAGAGTTCCCCCTCTGGTCCATGGCCTGCATGGCGGCGAAGGGGCAGGAGCCCCTCCTAGATTGGATCTCTCTCTCTCTCTCTCTGTGTGTGTGTGTGTGTGTGTGTGTGTGTGTTCTCTTCGCATTCCTAA
The DNA here is from genome assembly GCF_018294505.1 of Triticum aestivum. NCBI lineage: Eukaryota > Viridiplantae > Streptophyta > Magnoliopsida > Poales > Poaceae > Triticum > Triticum aestivum. The sequence goes on along the minus strand of NC_057797.1, from coordinate 281,971,461 downwards.
TTTTTGACTGAAAACCGTATCTTAAATATCCGGAGATCCGTAACTCCGATTGGGCTGAAACTTCAACACAACTTTTCTCTGGATATTATCTTTCTTGCGGCAAAAGAAGGGCTGCAATCAACCTACAAGGTGCTGACCACCCACCAGGGTGCGCCTGCCCCCCTAGGCCGCACTGTGGAGTCTTGTGGCCACCTCGTGCAACATCTTGCGTTGATTCTTCTTCCCCAAAATCACAGATATTCCGAAATAAGTCTCTGTAAATTTTTGTCGCGTTTGGACTTCATTCGGTATGGATATTCCGCGAAATAAAAAATGCAACAAACAGGAACTGGCACTGGGCATAGGATCAATATGTTAGTCCCAAAAATAATACAACATGTTGCCAAAAGTATATGGAAGTTGTAGAATATTGGCATGAAACAATCAAAAATTATAGATACGATGGAGACATATCACGTTTCACTTGTGTCATGCATAACCCTTTTTCATCGCGGAAAATACCCCTGTGATGTTTTCTGGCCGTCACCCCCACCATCACCAATGCGCCATCATGGAAAATAAATTTTTGATGGCACCACTGCTGTCATGCAAGATCGTATTTCAAGTGACGAGCCAAATAATGTCACCGGTTCCCATTTTCGTCGACGGCCCAGAATGTGACCTATGATGGCCCAATCTATCGCGTAAGACCATTTTGGCAATGATAATTCGTCACCGGTGATTAGTCACAGGGGGTTGACCGGTCAAGGATTCAAACAGGTGGGGCCAATAGTTGCTGATGTGGCTTCTTCCAGTGGGTCTCCTGTGGGTTTTATCGCCGATCGTCCCGTCAGTAATAACTGGCGTCAGTTTTGATCGGTCAAAGCTGGTGACATATGATAACCCACAAGTATAGGGGATCACAACAATTTTTTAGCGTAGTATTTCACCCATATTTATGGATTCGACACAAGGGGAGCCAAATAATATTTGCAAGTATTAGCAGTTGAGTTGTAAATTCAACCACACTTGGAGAACTAAATATCTGCAGCAAAGTGTTTAGTGGCAAAGTAGTATGATAGTTTGATAGTAGTAGTAACAATAGCAATAGTAACGGTAACAGTAACAATAGCAGTTTTGTAGTGATTGTAACAACAACAACAATGAAAGTAACTTAGCGAGAACCAACATGAGAAAAGCATAGGGATTGGATTAGTGATAGATATTTGTGTTGGATGACATTCATCATATAACAGTCACAACCTAGAGCGATACACGATAGCTCCAATTCATCAATGTAATGTAGGCATGTATTCCGTATATAGTCATACATGCTTATAATAAGGACTTGCATGACATCTTTTATCCTACCCTCTTGTGGCAGCGGGACCCATAGGAAATCTAAGGGATATTAATGCCTCCTTTTAATAGAGATCCGGAACAAAGAATTAACACATAGTGAATACATGAACTCATCAAACTACGGTAATCACCGGAAAGAATCCCAGTTATTGTCACCTTGGGGTATGCGGATCATAACGCGTAATAGGTGCATATAACTTACAAGATAGGATAGAGAACTCAAATATATTCATGGAAAACATAAAGGGTTCTGATCTGAAATCATGGTACCCGGGCCCTAGTGACAAGCATTAAGCATAGCAAAGTGTAGGATCGAAAGTATGTCTAGAAGGGGGGTGATTAGACTACTTGACCAAATAAAAACTTATCCTTTTACCAATTTTAGTTGTGGGCAAGTTCTAGCAATTCTACCAAGTCAAATACACCCTACACATGTAAGTCTAAGAGTTGTGCGGTGGAAAGTAAACACTTTGCATAAGAACGTAAAGGAGGGATTGTAGATTTAAAACGCAATGAAGACACGATGATTTTTGGCGTGGTTCCAATAGGTGGTGCTATCATACGTCCACGTTGATGGAGACTTCAACCCACAGAGGGTAACGGTTGTGCGAGTCCACGGAGGTCTCCTCCCATGAAGGGTCCACAAAGAAGCAACCTTGTCTGTTCCACCATGGCTTACGTCCACGAAGGACTAACCTTACTCAGGTAGATCTTCATGAAGTAGGCGATCTCCTTGCCCTTACAAACTCCTTGGTTCAACTCCACATGATCTTGGAGGCTCCCAAGTGACACCTAACCAATCTAGGATACGCCACTCTCAAAAAGGCAATAGATGTTCTGTTGGTGATGAACTCCTTGCTCTTGTGCTTGAAATGATAGTCTCCTCATCACTCAATTTCTCTCTCACAGATTTGGCTTGGGTAGGAGAAGGATTGTAGTCGAAAGCAACTTGAGAAGGCTAGAAATCAAGGTTCAAGTGGTAGGATTGGAATCTCTTGATCTCAACGCATGGGTAGGTGGTTCTCTCTCAGAAAACGAATGGTCAAAGTTGTGTTTTAGAGTGGATCCAGAGTGGATGATATCGGTGGGACCGACATAGGAAATTAGGTTTTGGATAGATGTGTTTATGGAGAAAATGACTCGGGGTTTTTGGAGCAATATCACTAAGTACTTGAGCAACAACCTCATCATCAATACCTCATCCCCTTTTACACTACTAGGAAAAGGGCTATAGATGAAATTGACACTAATGGCGCACCAGAGAAGTGGTGCGCCACTACTATATACTAATGGTGCACCATGTGCTGATGCACCATTAGTGTGGAAGACACTAATGGCGCACCAGGCACAAGGTGCGCCACAAGTATTAATTTTTTTTTTATTTTTCCAAACATACTAATGGCGCATCCTGGAAAAGTGCGCCATTAGTAGTTCTAACTAGTAATGGCGCACCAGCCATGGAGTGTGCCACTACTGTATTTTTTTATTCTTTTTTTTTGCAAAACTACTAATGGCGCACCGTTGCAAAGTGCGCCATTACTAGTTTAAACTAGTAATGGCGCACTATGCCACGGTGCACCTTTAGTATATATATATATATATATATTACTTTTTTTTTGCAAAACTACTAATGGCGCATGGCTGTGTGGTGCGCCATTAGTAACCTGGGACCAGCTAGATATTTTGGACAGCCACACCTACACACTCACTTTCCCCACTTCATTCCCTCCACCTCCTTCTCCAAGCTTCTCGGCTGCCTCCTCCTCCTCATCTCATTTTCACCATAGATTCATCAAAATTAAGTGTGAAATTACCTTTTTTTGATAGGTAAGTAAGGGGAAAGCTATCTTCATGTTGTAGATCTACTTTCTTTCTCCCTAGCTCGCTCCAACAACGTGCACATGCACTTTTTGTGGCCTAGCTAGATCTATGTATGTTTGTGGTGTTGCATATATGTTTGTGCTTGCAGGTACCGGTATTTGAAATGCGATAGTTGCCAATATTTTTCCGGAATGTTGATTCATTTCCGTTTCAGCGAGAATTTTGGCACTATGCATTCTTTTTGGTCCTATTTTTAGGGAAATTCATGAAAAAAAAATTCTTGGTTCTAAAATATCGTTTTGCTCTACCCCGCACGCGACCATGGTCTGCACGATGACCGAAGGCATCGTGAATAGGTTTTTGAGCTCCGCGAAGGCCGAGATGCTTCAAAAGAACTAGACGGAGATAAGATGTCTGTGTCGAAGATGCAAGCTGAAGAGCCTTATTGCAGACCTGGATTCCGGGCAGGTGCGGGACCACCTGCTCTTGCGTGGTTTCATGGATGGCTATCGGTGGCAAGGTGATGAAGATGACTATGAAGTCGTCCATGGGGGCCCGGCAAGAAATGAGGAAGGGCAGCAAGACAACCACCACGGCTCGGGCGGGCGAGAAGACGAAGAATCCCCAGGACATGATCACGACGGTGATGCTGTACACAGTCATCATGTAGAAGATGCTGGACATGATGATGAGGAAGATGCCGGAGCAGACGAAGGGCATGATCATGAAGATGAAGATGCCGGCGGAGCAGACGATGGACCATCGATGGGCTGGGTGCAGGACCCTCATATTCAAGAGCTGCCTCTCAAGCAGACGGATAACGCAAGAGCTGCCGCCCGAGAGAAAGCCAAGCTGGATCAACTGGAGATAGACGCGGTTACTCCATTATATGAAGGATGAAGACCCGAGGATACCCTCCTGAAAGTAACGCTCATGGCTCTGGAGATGAAGGTAAAACACAAAATTACCAACACATGCTTCGACGAGAACATGTCATTCTGGCACGAACGTCTTCCCAAGGGGAAAAAGTGCCCGACCAGTTTCGAGGAGGCGAAGAAAGTCATGTGTCCTCTGGATTTACGATACGTGAAATACCATGTGTGCATGAACAATTGCATCATTTATCGGGACGAGCACGTAGATTCTACCATATGTCTGGTGTGCGACGTCACTCGATACAAGAAGAGGAAGAAAGCTCCTCGAAAAGTGTTGTGGTACTTTCCGATCACTCCTCGTCTGTAGCGGTATTTCGCGGACCCTAAGGTAGCAAAGCTCCTGCGTTGGCACGCGGATAGGGAGGAGAAGAAGCGAGAAGATGGCGCAAATGACCCGGAGATAAATAAAAAAGACAAGATGCTGAGTCACCCTAAGGATGGGAGCCAGTGGCAAGCGTTGAACTTCGAACACCCAGAATTTGGGAAGGATCCAAGGAACATCGTGCTGGGCGCGAGCACCGATGGAGTAAATCCGTTTGGCAGCCAGAGAGGCACACAAGCACCTGGCCTGTGTTTGTGTGGATGTACAACCTTCCCCCTGGTTGTGCATGAAGAGGAAGTACATTCACATGAGTATGCTAATTGAAGGGCCGAAACAACCAGGGGACGACATCAATCTGTATATGGGGATGCTGAAAGAGGAGCTAGACACACTGTGGAAAACGCCAGCCAATACATGGGACGCCGCATAGAAAGAATATTTCCCTATGAGAGTTGCACTGCTCATGACGGTGCACGACAATCTCGGTTACGGATATCTCGCGGGGCAGGTGGTCCACGGATTTTCTGGATGCGTCAGGTGCATGGATGACCCAATGTATCGCCAGCTAGATAGAGATCCCGGGTCTTAGAAAACCGTGTTCATGGGACATCGAAAGTGGCTTCACGACGATGACCCATGGAGGAAACGCATGGATCTGTTCGATGGTGAAACCGAACCCCGAAGACGCCCGCGTACGAGGAGCGGCGAGGAAATAGATGGGCTGTTGAAAAATTGGAAAGATTGCCCACTACCGGGAAAGAAGCAAAAGGCGCCAGAGCCGGGAAAGAAGCGAAATGCGCCAGAGCCGCTGCTGAAGGTATGGAAAACAAGGTCTGTTTTCTGGGACTTGCCGTACTGGAAGATCCACCGTGTGCCTCACAGCCTTGATGCTATGCATATCACGAAGAACGTGTGCGAGAGTCTGCTTGGTACCCTGCTCAACATGCCAGAGAGGACCAAAGATGGGCCGAAAGCAAGGGCAGACTTGAAATCAATGGGCATAAGGCAGGAGCTTCACGCTAATGATGATGATGATGATGATGATGATGATGATGATGATGATGATGAGGCGAAGCAGGACACAGAAAGTCATCGCAAAGGCAAAAAGGCCAAGAAGACGGGAAATGACTACCCTCCCGCGTGCTTCACCCTAAGTCAGGAGGAGATCGAGCAGTTTTTCACCTTCCTTGTAGGAGTAAAACTTCCTTACCGTTACGCGGGGAAGATAAGCGGATACCTAGACCCAGCGAAGCAGAAGTTTAGCGGGATGAAGTCTCACGACTGTCACGTGCTGATGATGCAGATACTTCTAGTTGCAATCCGTGGGATCATGGACGCGCACGTCCGTGAAACGCTATTTGGCCTATGCAACTTTTCGACGTCATCTCTCGGAAGTCGGTTGGCGTGAGGCAACTCAGAAGGCTACAGGAAGAGATCGTGGTGATACTATGCGAGCTTGAGATGTACTTACTGCCCACATTCTTTGACGTTATGGTGCATCTGCTGGTCCATATCGTGGAGGATATCATCCAACTCGGGCCAACGTTCCTGCACATCATGATGCCGTTTGAAAGGATGAATGGTGTCATCAAAGGATACGTTCGCAACATGTCACGTCTAGAGGGAAGCATAGCCAGGGGCTTTCTGACCGAAGAGTGCATCTCCTACTGCACGAATTATCTAGGCATCGAGAACCCTGTTGGTCTGCTCGTCAACAGGCACCTCGGCAGGCTCGCTGGATGGGGTCACCGTGAGGGTCGCCGTGAAATGCATGTCGACTTCGAGGGTCGACTCGCCGACTTTGAAAGAGCAAACCTAGTCGCGCTTGAACATATAGACATGGTGGATCCTTGGGTGGTAGAGCACAAATCCTTTATTGAGAAGACGTATAATGACCGAGGCCAACAGAGGACGGACAGAGATATAATCAAAGAGCACAACTCATGTTTCACGCGTTGGTTCAAGCAGAAGCTTCTATCGTACCCTTTACATGAGGATTCTTCCGCGGAAGAACAACTCATATTCGCCTTGTCACAGGGCGCCGAGCACAACCTGATGACCTATGAGGCGTATGATATCAACGGCTACACATTCTACACCGAGGACAAGGACATCAAGAGCGATGGTTATCAGAACTCTAGGGTAATGATGGAATCCTACACCGGTAACGACAAGGATAGATACTACAGAAGGATCGAGGAGATCTGGGAGCTGAGCTACGCTGGAGAGAAGGTCCCGATGTTCCGTGTTAGATGGGCCAAGAGCGTCCTAAAAGAAGACCGGTATTTCATCACCATGGTTATACCCGCAGCCAAATCCAAGACCGCGGGCACAAACGTCACCGCGAAAAATGAGCCATGGGTACTGGCTTCCCAAGTGGACCAATGCTTCTTCATTACCGACCCGTCAAAGCCCAGTCGTGTTGTCGTGAGGAGAGGCAAAAGGAAGATCATCGGAATGGATGGAGTAGCCAATGAGCAAGACCTCGACAAGTACAGCGACCCGAAGATCGAACATGACGACGACGATGAAGTAGCAGCATACACCACAAGAAGAAGCAGGACCACCCTACCTAAAGGACGTCCGTTCCATAGAAGAACTCCATTTGCGAAAAAGAAGGGCAAGAAGATTGTGAACAGATAGCTAGCTAAGATCGATTGTATTTAAATCGTAGCCTTCATTTCTCGATTGTATTTCATGGGCACTTTAATTTTGAACTCATGAATATTTTTTAAATTTCATGGACACTCGATCTAGATCCCCCTCCATCTCGATCGCTATCCCACCTCGCCAGATCCGGTCCCCCTCGCCGCCGAGCACCCCCCGCACCCTCTCCCCTGCTCCACCGGCTGCCGCCGCCGACCCCCCGCACCCTCCCTGGCCCGCTCCACCGTCACAAATGAATGCAACTAAAATTGCAAAAAAAAAACAAATTTAAACAAGTTATTACTGTTTTTATTAAAAATATTACTATTATGATTTAAACAAGTTTGAACATATTTAAACACAAATAAATATCAAACAGCATTTTAAATGTTGTTAACATTGCAACAAACTGCATATTATTTTTCTACATGAAATTCTGAGCATCTAGCATATGTGACATGTTATATTTGGATGCATGGATAAAAAGCTACGTGCAAAGAAAAAATGCATAAAAACAAAAATTGGGGAGCCTGGGAATCAAACCCAGGACCTCCTAGTGTGTGTGTTGCGTGCTGACCAGTCGGGCTAGTGTGTGTGTTGTGATGGGGATACGGTTAGGGGGAATATAACCTGAGTGCTCGAACTGTAATCAAAACAAAATTCTAATGGCGCACCAGGGGAGGTGCGCCATCGCTATCGTCGTACTTATGGCGCACTAGGGGGAGGTGCGCCATTGCTAACCCTCCCCCACTCCACCTATTCCCCTCCCTCGCCAGATCCCAACTCAACCTAACTTTGCCCCCTCCGCCCCAACCATACGCCGCCGCCCTGCCTTGCTCCGCCCCCTCCGTCCGCCGCGCCTGCACGCTGTCGGCGACGCTGCCGTCTCTCCGTCTCCGCCTTCTTCTTCCCTGCCTTCCCTACCTCTCCTTCCCCGCGAAGAAGCCACCCGTCCAGGCCCAGATCGAGCCCATTCCCGCCGCCCCCGCGCCCCCACCACCGCAGCTCCCCCGCGTCGCCACCCCCGCGCCCCTTCACCGACCTCGTCGTCCGCGCGTGGCTGCGCCTCCTGGCTGTGGTCTTGCGCAGGCCCCGAGCCCTAGGGTTCCGGCTCCAAGGTGGGTGGCAAGCTCGCCGGTGCAACCCGACGCCGTGTATGACCTCGACTACATATTCGCAGGTGAGCCCCTCCCCTTTCCTCCCCCTTCCCCTTCCTTCTTCTTCAGGAACAATCAGTCATTCGGGAACAACAGATAGGTTTTTGGTGATAATCAGTCATTCATGAACCGTGTAGTACCTAGATGAGAACAAGAAGCTGATCCTGGCCATTGTCGACAAGCGGAGCAAGGGGAAGGTGGATAAGTGTGCACGGTGAGCCCGATCTCTGATCTGATTTGGTATCCTTGTGAACTAGTAGCAACTGTGTTGTTGTAGCTGTGCACTCATGATGGAATGCTGCAGTGCTTTATGTAGTTTTTGCTATCTTAGCTCTTATGGTAACATCAGTTAGGAGTAGTGTTAGCAATAACTAGAATATGCTAGGAGTACTATGTTTGGACAATCAAATGTGTTCACAAATGAAATGATCCACATAGGTCTTAATGGTGACAATACTAATTTTAGTATGTTGGTTGAGACCTGAGTTGATTTGTGCTAGTTCTAGGCTGATGAAAAAGTATCCTTCTGATACACATGTGATTACTGTGTAGAAAAGTACTACTGTTTCTTGTTCAATGCACTTCTGATATATATCTGTCAAGGTGTTCGCGGTAGTGCCCAAACAACAGATAATGGGCTGTAGTGCTTTCTGTTCTACCTTAGTATGCTGTCACTTAGCATGGCAGATTAATTTGCCCTATGTATGTGTTTAATTATATTCATGGTTGCTTTATGTGTTTGTTGATTATGCAGGTTCCCTGGTTAGGCCTCTGGGTGAGTGCATCATTGGCTCCTGCTGCAGCTGCTCCTGCTGCTTCCAAGGTTTGCTCCTACATGTCCCTTTGAGAGTTTGAGCACTTGAACTGTGGCTTTATTTGCCCCTTGAAGGCTTTTATTGTTACGTTAATAACTTCTATAGTGGCTGCAGCATGTGCTATAAATCTAGATTGTACTTTAGTTCCAGATTTCTATGCATGCCACCTTGTTGTGATTAGTTAGGTTAGTTTAGTTCCAAATGTCTGAAATATACTTATTGTTCAGGGTTGATTGCAAATTAGTTCTGGTGCCTCCAGTGGAGTAGAGTGTGGAGAGCCAAGAAGCTTTATCTCTTTAAATTCAGTTAATTTCCTTACTGAAATTAGGTTGTTGCCTTGATACAGTATTGTACAGTGGCTCTGCCTCTAGAAATTTTATTTGATTGTGAGATGATTGGATTTTGAAATGTAGGCATATGGTACTGAACTATAGTACTGCTGTTGTATATAAATGGGCTGCTGTAGAACTGTTCTTCATCTTTACAGTGCTGTTGTATAGAAATATGCTGAATTCTCTGCTCTGGTTGTTGCAAAAAAATGGGGTCCTGGGAGACGCCGCTGCTGCTTGAGGCCCTTCGTGTCGTGATGAATTTGCAGGTACCCCGAGAGGCCCTTGAGTTTGCCGGAATGTCGATTAACTTCTGTTCCGGCAAATTCGGGTACTCCATATGTCCTATTTTCAGCAAAGGTCATGCTGAAATTTTCCATGAATTTTAGCATTACTTTGCTAAAAATCAGACATATGGGGTACTTGCGACTAATGCATGGGCCGGGGTATCTTAGTACTTAGTTAAGTAGGATCAACTGCCCTGCCATTCTTGCTGCATTAAACCATAGGTGGTAATAGAGCCAAGTGATTAGTCCCAACTTAGAATTCTCCTTAGCATCGATAAACCCTAGATGATAAACCCAACATAGGTGGCAATAGAGCCAAGTGATTAGTGCCAAGTGATTAGGCCTAACCTAGGGTGCCTCGGCATCGATAAACCCTAAATGATGAAAACTTAACTTGGCTTCTATAGGGTGCCTCGGTGTCGATGAGAACCTAAATGATGCACGCTTAGGCTTTTAGGGTGCCTCGGCGTCGACAAACCCTAAATGATAAAAGCTTAGCTTTTAGGATGCCTTGGTGTCGACAAACCCTAAATGATGAGACCATGATCTTGTTCCTTCACAATAACCAACTTTTTGACCAAACTTTTTCCTATTTAGAGCGAAACATGGCCCACAACAATGAGGCCGGCGGTTCGGGCGGCAAGCAATTCTGGGAGCTGTCCTAGGAGTTGGAGGAAGAACCTCACCGCTATGAGGATGCCGCGGAAGACACCAATCCTGACTACACAACCCCTAGTGGCGTCGGGGATGACACCACTGATGATGGTGCCACGGATGCCACCACTGATGATGGCGGCGCACGCACAGATGGCAGCCAACCGAAGAGGCAACGGAAGGATCGGCGCCCGAACGTGCTCGGCACTGTCAGGGAGGAATTTACTGAAGTGAACTCCGGCGGGCATCCGACGGCGCCCAAACACGTAGTCAAGGGGTACTCGGTTCAGCTCGGGTGCATTCTCCGGAGCACCGTCTCGATCAACACCGAGAACCTAAGGCATAAGGAACGAGGGAATTTGCGCAGCCTCCTATTCACGAAGCTGCACGAATGATACAAGTTCCCCGCTGAGTTTGCAAACACACGCCTCTCGGGGAATAAAGTGAATGGTGCCGCCCTCACGAGGATGAGCACGGCCCTGTCTACTTGGAAAAGCATGGTGAAGGCAATGATTGACAAAGGTGATAGTTATGAGAAGATCAAGGCGAAATATCCTTTGATGAGCGAAGATGACTACAAGGAGTTCAAGATCAAGTGCGAGAGCCCCGCAACCTCCGAATCAAGTCAGTGGGGGAAAGAAATGCGGTAGTTGAACTTAGGGGTCCACCAACTCGGTCCTGGTGGTTACAGAGTGGCGGAGCCTATATGGGACAAGGAGGATGCGGAGCATGCCGAGCAAGGCCCACCGCCCCGCTTCGAGAAATACTGTGACAAGCAGACCAGGAACTTTCTCAGGGCCCGGTACAAGGAGGACCCGGTAACAAAGGAGCTTACCATAGATCCGAAGACCAAGGCGCTTGAGCATGTTCTGGTAAGGAATACACCCCCGCGTAATTAGCTCCATATGGTTGCATTCTAATTAATCCCCAATATTTCTAAATGGTTCATGTTCCTTCCGCAGGACAAAGAAAGCAGTAGCGCGGGGTCGTCTCAGAGCTCTCCTTTCGACACCCCTTTGAATAGGGCGTTGAACGTAATGAAAAACAAGGATAAGCTCAGTAAGCCGACGTCCGCTGGTCGTGTGGCCGTCAAAGGCTTGTCCACAAAATGGTCGTCATACTATACCGCTGGTGGGCGAAAGGAGAAAAAGACCAGCTCGGAAAGCCAGTCGCGCGAGGTTGAAGCACTCAAGGCGCAAGTGGCGCGGATTCCGGAGATGGTCCAAGAGCAAGTGCAACAACAACTGGGATCGATGCTTACCAGCATTGTGCCTACCTTGATTCATCGGATAACGACGTGGATTGCGGGTGGCCAACAGGGGCCGCCCCCGATTCCTAGCTTCACAGCCAGCAACTCGCACAACGCGCAGGCGGCGCCATTGGTGTCTCCGGCGGCGGCGGTATTGGTGTCTCCGGCGGCGGCGCCATTGGTGTCTGCGGTGGTGGCAGTATTGGGGTCTCCGACGCCAGCATTGGAGCTTAATGCACCCGGGTGTACGCCGGCCGGCACCTCACCAGCAAGCGGCCCCTCCATCACTTGCACGCCCGCCGTTGGCGGTGCCTCGACATTAGCCGAGCTTGACGCCATCATCACGGTAACTAATTAAGCCTCTTGGCCGAGGACTTCATCTCCTTGCCTTTGACTGGGCATCCCTGATGCCCTACATGTTTTCGCAGGGCGCCGCCGACATTCCGTGCACTCTCCTGCACTTCATGAACGACGAGTTGGTCGATCGCCAAGGGCAAAATTGTTCAACTCGGCAACCCCGTTGTCGGTGTCAAAACCGGCGGATCTCGGGTAGGGGGTCCTGAACTGTGCGTCTAGGCCGGATGGTAACAGGAGGCAAGGGACACGAAGTTTTACATAGGTTCGGGCCCTCTCGATGGAGGTAAAACCCTACATCCTGCTTGATTAATATTGATGATATGGGTAGTACAAGAGTAGATCTGCCACGAGATCGGAGAGGCTAAACCCTAGAAGCTAGCCTATGGTATGATTGTTGTTCTGTATGTTGTCCTACGGACTAAAACCCTCCAGTTTATATAGACACCGGAGAGGGTTAGGGTTACACAAAGTCGGTTACAATGGTAGGAGATCTGCATATCCATATCGCCAAGCTTGCCTTCCACGCCAAGGAAAGTCCCTTCCGGACATGGGACGAAGTCTTCAATCTTGTATCTTCATAGTCTAGGAGTCTGGCTGAAGGTATAGTCCGGCCATCCGGACACCCCCTAATCCAGGACTCCCTCAGTAGCCCCTGAACTAGGCTTCAATGACGACGAGTCTGGCACGCAAATTGTCTTCGGCATTGCAAGGCGGGTTCCTCCTCCAAGTACTTCATAGAAGATTTTGAACACAAAGATAGTGTCCAGCTCTGCAAAATAAGTTTCCACATATTGCCATAGAGAGAATAATATTTACACAAATCTAATCTGCTGACGTATTCCGTAGTGTGACACACCACGGCCAAGGCTTTATCCGAGTCGTTTCATTATCCCACCTCAGCACGTCATGCGAGGCGGTTTCCTTGGCACGTCTTGTTAAAGCAGATATCGTGTCCCCTTATTCAGGGATTCTCATCAATACGGGCGTGGGTAACCCAACCGCTTCTAGGACTCCTAGATTATAGGCAAGTCCAAATGGACACAGAGAGGACGCTTGATATTCACCCTCTTTATAAAGGGACAAGGCTTTTATTTTTCCCTCCCATGCTCAATCGAATCCTTCCCCCACCTCAAGCTCAAGCGCCCAAAGTTCAGGTCAGGTGCTCCGAACCTTCAGTCATGTCCGGATCTAGCCTTCAAGGCTGATGGGTGCCTTCCTCCGTCACGGAAGAAGACATCAAAAAGTTGAGGGAGGCCAGATATCTGACTGCCGAGATTTTGCATCGGCTGCCTCCCTGAGGACATGTCGTCCCCACCCGCGAACCCAACAAGAACGTTGTGTTCGTCTCCCACTTCCTCCGAGGTCTAGGCCTTGCTGAGGATCCTTTAGTCAGGGGTTTGATGTTTTACTATGGGCTAGACTTCCATGATCTAGCTCCGGACTCCTTTCTTCATATCACGACATTTATTGTCGTGTGCGAGGCCTTCCTCCGGGTTACCCCTCACTTTGGCCTATGGCTCAAGACCTTTGAAGTGAAGCCGAAGATGATCGAGGGGCAACATGCAGCATGTGGAGGTGCCTCAATACGCAAGATGACGGGATCTCCGTGGCCCAAACGTTCCATCCCAGAGGTGTTTGAATTGTGGCAACAGGAGTGGTTCTACATCACGGCTCCTAGAAGTGCCAAGTGGGCGGCCCCCCTGTTTTCCGCTCGGGCCCTCCACCACAGCTGATGCCATGGATCAGCAGAGGTCTGAGCTAGGGTCCAGCCAAGGACGTGCCTACACTGCAAAGCCGCATTTGAGATCTCTTCAATGGAGATTTCAGTTTGGTTGCGGTAATACAAGTTATGCTGGTTCGTCAAGTCCAGCCTTGCAAACGCCGGCCTCTTCGCCTATGGGAGTTCAATCCTGAGGGATCGCGTGTCATTCAAAATTTTCTCGGCCTAACGCACGAGGAGATGTACAAGTCATTCTTCGGACCTCGGGTGGAGTGTCCGGAAATCACCGAGGACGTGGGCCTGAGTAGTAACCGCGCTGCCGAACAAGTAAGGCATCTTCCGGCCGAACATACTATCTCTCCTTTGTTACGAAGTTATTTCTGAGAGTTCGCTTTTTGACCAGGACTGGCTAAAATGTTAAGTTGATTCGGTGTTCGGCCCCCCTCCATGAGGGTTTGGAAAATCCGGTATTGGAAAAGATGCTCCAGACCGCACCTTGCCCGGAGCCCTTGAAGGAAGATACTGTGGAGGATGATGCGGGCGGACGCGGGCCCCCAACGCTGCCCATTCTAGCCGAGGGAGCGAGCGTCTCCATGAAGGAAGATGACCAGAAGAGGAAAAGGACTGCACCCGGGGATTCGGAAGCCGAAGCTTCCAAACGGGAGAAGAAGTCTCCCACAGAGGGTCCTACCTTGGGGGGCGCTGTTGCCGCACAAAGTCCGCGGGGGGATCAATTCTCCCGCGAGTCATAAGTGACCCGAAATACATTAATAGTACAGATATGCCATCTTTTTCTTCTGAGAAAATAACCACTGCATATATTTTTGCATTTCGGGCCTTAGCCCCTCTCAAATGAGCTCGTCTTCGGGGGATCTTCTTCCAGAGATGATGGAGAGAAAAACGCCTCCTCCGGACTCCTCCGCTCCGGAAGCGGGCGACCCTGAAGTGTCGTCGCGGAGGGCCTCTCCGAGTCCGGTGAGACCGGAAGATAATCCCATTGACCCCCGAAGCTCCCAGTGTCTGGCTCCCGAAGAGAGCAGACAAAAGAGTCCGACACCGTATAGTGTGTGATCGGATGTTCTGAGGGAGTTGGTGGGGAGAGCGGCCATCTCAGATGAACACCGTGTGCTGATGAATACAGTGATGGAGAGAATATCGTCCGCCGAAAGCGGATTGCATGAAGCTTTTATGAGTCTACTGACAGGCTTTGAGGTACGTAAAAGAATGTATGATAGTCCTGCACATGCTAGGTGTGCCCTATGTAGATAGTAGCCCCTGAGACTCTGGTTGTCGTCGGAAACGACGGCGAACAGAGGATCATATTCCTATGTAATAACCATACTGCCTCTATGTGCAGGTGATGGAAGCTCCAGTGGCTAGCCGGACTAGCGCATTTGCCCATTTAGAATGGCAGTTGGATGCGGCAGACGCCGACATCGAGCTTGTTAACAAAAGGCTTGACGAGGCACAGGGTGAGTGTCATTATCTGGTAAAGGCCACATAGGAAGAGCAACATGCTGCCAGTATCTTTAATATGTTGTGACTACAGATGGAGCTGCCACTATTGAAGCCTTGTGGGAAGAACTTGCCCGAGCCAAGGAACAAGCGAGGTTGGGTAATGAGGCTGCTTTGAAGGCGGCCGAAGAGTTGCAAGCCGAGAAGGCCGCGCATGGTGAGAGCCGAGACAAGATTGTTATAGAATTAAAAGCCGCCGCCGACCGTTGCCGGGTTCTTGAAAAGGAAAACCAAGCTAAGGCATCAGACCTTGAGAAGGCTGCTGCGACGAAAAAGGACCTCCGCTCTGCTATGAGGGCAAAGAAGGAGGAGCTGCGGGAAGCCGGGGATATTGTAGCTAGGAAATCCTTTATGTTGCGGAGGAAGTTCGGAGATCCATGGTATGCCCCTCTGGATCGGCTGTGGAGTTCAGAGGATGTATATATGGATTTGGCGGCGAGCGCTGCCGATGCGGCCAAGTATTTCCAGGGTCAGACGGACCGTGAAGTAGACCAGCTGTTTTGGAGACAATTCCATTATCCTGAGTGTCCGCTTTCATTGACTGACCAATTAGCCGAATGAGCCGAACTAAATAGGTTGTCCGGACTTTCCACGAGGTCTGTTGTGGATCAGCTATGGCCGGAAAGGTCAAAACCGAATAGCTATTTCAGCTTGGTGCAGCAGTTCCTTGACGTGGTGTTGTGCATTAATGCAATGAAGAGGTCAGCGTGCATAGAGGGCGCACGGATGGCCTTTGCCCGTGTTAAAGCATCTGGGCGGAGATGGATGCTACCACTGTTGCAATGCGAGATTCGGCCATAGGTCGAAGGGCTGCTGAGCACTACTTTGAAGAAGTTCTTGAGGGTGCTCGTTTGATAGAGACCCAGTGCTCAAAAAATATTATGTTTGAGCGATATGTAATCTCATTGTAAGCGAAATGCTTTTATAAATTTTTATAAGGCTATTTTTATACTTTTGCCTGAAAGTAATATGATGCCTCCTGGGCGGCCGTTTATGTATACACATGTATAACCTGAAAGATTGCAGCCGTCGGCTTCAACCCTCACGCATATAATGCGGAGGTGCTCGCAAAAACACGCGTTCACACTTAACCCAACGTCTTGGTCCTATTAAGGAGGTGATAGCAGAGCGAGCGAGGCAACCGGACTATAATGCTTTAGCACTTTCACTTAGCCATAGGAGTTTGACAGTGGGGCTACTAGATAGCCCCTGGTGGCTCCGCACTCTCCCGATCTCGGGGTGCGTACATGCCTGGCCGGAAAACGGCCCTTCGTTAAGGCGGAGGAATTCTAACATTCCCACAGGTCATCGAGTGGTTGACCAGTCTCACGCTATATCATGACGGTCAGTTTTCGGCTTTCTCTACTAAGGTGGTCGTCCGGATGAACCAGGGCACAATCGCAGTAGTTCTCCTGGTGCTACCTTAGCCGGTAAAGCGGAACGTAAGGCACCAAAACATAGGAGCCGGGCAAACCCAACATTTGACCAAAGATAATGATTTGGAGCTGATGCATATAGGGCCAAACTCGCGACGCCGAACACTCCCTAAGGTATTCGGTCTTTGTGGTATAAACTGGGCCTAAATAATGTCCTTTGTAGGAAGCCCTTTGTGTCCAGGTACATGCATTGTTCTGGCGTGGCCACATGCCAAGACGTCAGCATCCTTCTCAACGGTGGATATGTATCAACAAGAGACAGTAAAAAAGGTTTACGCAGGGTCTTAATCTAAAAAGAATCCTTGGAGCGGATCCCTGCTGCACGTCTGCGCCTATGTCTCCGTTGTGCCGTATCCTGGACGGGTGTAGCACGATGATCGTCTGTAAAAGAGAGGAATTTAGGTGAAAAAAGTTGTCGTGCAAAAAGATAGTTTGTTAAAGAAACCAGGTATAATTCAAGGTGAGAAGAAATTGCCACTTGTCTGCGCGTGTTGAGCCCCTTGTATTGACAAATAGGGGTGTGACCGTTTATTCGGTATAAGTAGAGGCGCCGGACTCGATTAGTTGTGTCTGAGGTCTTGACGACCTATTGGATGCTTTCGCTGGTCCGGGCGCCTTTAGTGTGCGGCTGCCAAGGCAGCCTCACTTTCTTCGGCGCACACTGTAATGATGCCATGTGGACCGGGCATATTGAGTGTGAGGGAGGCGTAGTGTGGTATTGCATTAAAGCGAGCGAAAGCTTCTCGTCCGAGCAGTGCTTGATAGCCGCATTGAAACGAAGCGATGTGAAAAGTTAAATGCTCACGACGGAAGTTATTGGGGGAGCCGAATATAACTTGTAGTAGGAGGGAGCCCGTACAACGAGCCCCTGGGCCTGGCATTACTCCTTTAAAGGTAGTATTGCTATGGTGAATTTGTGTTGGGTCTAACCCCATCCCGCGGATTGTATCCAGATATATTAGGTTTAGGCTACTGCCGCCGTCCATCAAGACTCTTGTGAAGTGATATCCGCCAATTACTGGGTCTAATACCAGGGCAGCCCATCCTGCGTGTCGGATACTTGCTGAGTAATCGCGATGGTCGAAAGTGATCGGTTGAGACGATCAGTGGCAGGACTTCGCGGTGACAGGCACTTGGGTATATTTTCCTGGGGGTGCCGTGTTGTTTTTTCCCTTGATCACGTGTAACAGTTTACTGTTTTGACTTCTGGTGGAAATTTCTTTTGTTCCCCCGTGTCTTGCTTGGGGGGCTCTTCCTCGTCTTCACTTGGTGTATCCTCCCCCTTGTGTACGGCGTTAAGCTTGCTGGACTACTTGAAGACCCAACATTCTCTGTGGGTATGATTAGCAGGTTTACCAGGGGTACTATGGATCTGACATACTTGGTCCAAAATTTTGTTGAGGCTGGACAGTTCATCCCTGGTGCCTTTAGGGGGCGGCTTTTGACCTGGCCGAGAGCTTTTGAATCTGGCATTTACTGTCGTGCCCTTTGTGCTGTCTTCTTTATTCCGACGTTTGTTATTGCTGTTGCGCCATGATTTCCCGTTTCCATCTCTAACTTCAGATGTACTGGGGTCGCTGGTGCTGCATCTGGCTAGCCAGCTGTCCTCACCCGCACAAAAGCGGGTCATGAGGTTTGTTAATGCGGCCATCATTCTCGGCTTATTTTGGCCGAGGTGTCTGGCGAGCCATTCGTCACGGACACTATGCTTGAAAGCTGCCAAGGCTTCGGCGTCCGGACAGTCGACAATCTGGTTCTTTTTAGTAAGAAACCTGTTCCAAAGCTGTCGGGCTGACTCTCTGGGCTGTTGAGTTATATGACTCAAATTGTCTACATCCAGAGGTCGGACATAAGTCCCTTGAAAATTTGCCCGAAAGGCATCTTCGAGCTCTTCCCAACTTCCAATGGAGCTTTCAGGGAGGCCTTTGAGCCAGTGACGAGCTGGCCCTTTGAGCTTGAGGGGTAAGTACTTGATGGCGTGGAGATCATCTCCTCGAGCCATATGGATGTGAAGGATGTAGTCCTCAATCCAGACCCCAGGGTCTGTTGTTCCGTCATATGCCTCTAGGTTTACGGGCTTGAATCCCTCTGGAAATTCATGGTCCAGCACCTCATCGGTGAAACATAGGGGGCGTGCGGCACCCCTGTAGCTGGGTGTACCGTGTTGTTCAGATGTTTGTTGTGTTGCATTGTATGCTGGGGCGCGCTTGCGTGGTCCATAGATGGATCTTGTTGCGTCGTCCTTTGGGTGCGAGCCCTCGCATGGGTCGCGTATTGTATTGTGAGCGGTGTTGTATGCCGCTCTGTGTTGGTAGATGGGTCGTCTATCCGACCAGGTGGATGCTTTGATATTTGGTTGTGGGGGGTCTGAGGCCTTCTCATCAAATTCGGGTAGCAGCTTCCGCTTTGGGTAGCTCTTGGAGGGGCGATTGTCGCCGTACCTTGCTGCAGTGTTGAGTATTTTACTCCATCTGATTTGGAGTGTGTCTTGCGCGGCCTTGATCCTTCGCTTCTGCTTTTTAAGACTCCTCGCGGTGGCGACAAGCCTTTTACGGGCTTTCTGCTGCTCCGGGTGCCTGTCCGGTATTATGTCGTCTGGACCATTATCCTTGATAGAATTTGTTTTTTCGGTTTGATTATCCGGATTGCCGTTGTCCGGCAGCGGTTCGCCCTGCTCCAGCGCTGGGTCTGTGTGATTGCTATTTCTATCGAGGCGGGATTTGGGGCGGCGCTTGCGTCGCCTCTTTGACTGCCTTTCGAGGGAACAAGCCTTCGGTGCGTCCTTCCGCTCCTCGTCATCATCTTTTGGTGCATCCACCATGTATACGTCATATGACGAGGTGGCGTTCCAGGGACAGATAGGCGCTGGTTCTTTATCATCTCCTTCATCGGCGTCCATACTGTCAATGTCTTCGGAGTCGAAGTCGAGCATGTCGGTTAAATCGTCGACAGTGGCTACAAAGTGCGTGGTGGGTGGGTTTTGAATTTCTTCATCGTCCGTATCCCAACCTTGCTGATCGTAGTTCGGCCAGGGCTCTCCTGATAAAGAGAGAGACTTTAGTGTCTTCAGAATATCGCCGAAAGGAGAGTGTTGAAGGATGTCCGTGGCAGTAAACTCCATGATCGGCGCCCAATCGGATTCGATCGGCAGGGGCGCGGAGGGTTCGGAGTCCGGAGAGGAGTCCGGCTCCTTGGAGTCACGAGTCTCGCAGAGTGCGGGGCGGGTGTTCGGCTCGATCGCCATTGGGATCACAGCCCCCGAGGCGGTGTCCCACCACCCATCCTCGATCGGCGCAGTCGGCTCCGAATTAAGGGTCGAAGCCGATGCGGGTGGGGCCTCCAGGGCACTGTTCGGCGGCAGAGCTAGATCATGCTCATCGTGACAGTGCAGCGCGCTCGGTAGTGGCTCGAATCTATCGAAGATCAAGTCCCCGCGGATGTCAGCCGTGTAGTTTAAGCTTCCAAATCTGACCTGACGGCTAGGGGCATAGCTTTCAATCTGCTGTAGATGGCCAAGTGAATTGGCCCGCAGTGCAAAGCCGCCGAAGACGAAGATTTGTTCGGGGAGGAAGGTCTCACCCTGGACTGCATCGCTGTTGATGATCGCAGGAGCCATCAAGCCTAGCGGCGACGACACAGAGGAACTCTCAATGAAAGCACCAATGTCGGTGTCAAAACCGGCCGATCTCGGGTAGGGGGTCCCGAACTGTGCGTCTAGGCCGGATGGTAACATGAGGCAAGGGACACGAAGTTTTACCCAGGTTCGGGCCCTCTCGATGGAGGTAAAACCCTATGTCCTGCTTGATTAATATTGATGATATGGGTAGTACAAGATTAGATCTGCCACGAGATCGGAGAGGCTAAACCCTAGAAGCTAGCCTATGGTATGATTGTTGTTCTGTATGTTGTCCTATGGACTAAAACCCTCCGGTTTATATAGACACCGGAGAGGGTTAGGGTTGCACAAAGTCGGTTACAATGGTAGGAGATCTGCATATCCGTATCGCCAAGCTTGCCTTCCACGCCAAGGAAAGTCCCTTCCGGACACGGGACGAAGTCTTCAATCTTGTATCTTCATAGTCCAGGAGTCCAGCTGAAGGTATAGTCCGGCCATTCGGACACCCCCTAACCCAGGACTCCCTCACCCGTGTTCCACGGTAAACCGATGCCACCCACCATGTATATGGTTCAACTGGTTCGGGTGCTGCCAGGCTGCAACGAGTTGTTACCTCTGATTTAACCCGCCAGGGCCGACGAAGATGACCTGATGACCCTCATCACCTGCCTAAGTTGGCCCCTGCTTTGGCCGAAGAGCCAGATTCGTTTGGGGGCGGGGGACACCACCCCAAAGACAACACCGCCAGTCGTGCCGGCGCCAAGCCATGGCAAGACCGCCGCAACGCTACCGGACATGCCGGACATCCCTATGGCACAGGATCCGAACATGCATATGGCATAGGATCTGGACGATGACGACGACAACGACGATGGCCGTACATTTAGCAACGTCGATAAGTACTTTGTTGAACATGGGTACGATGACGAATTCTGCGGGCCTCTTTCTCAAGAACCCAACCAAGACGACCGCGGTCTAGCTGGTACGGCGGAGAAACCTAGTTGCAACAGGCGTCGTCTGGCGTTCAGTTCTCAGGAGACGCCTCCAGCTGCCGACTTCACCGAGCCTTAGATAGCAGAGGTGCCAAATATTATCAGCCCCAACACACTCAAGAAGGCGGTCTGTGAGCAGAACTCGATCCCATTACAACATAAGAAGAAGGGACGGAAAAGAAAGAGTAACAAGGGTGCGAGCCAGCCGGCACCGAGTACAATTCGTGCTCAGGACGGGCCACTTTCACCTAAGGATATCTCGAGGAGGGTGCATGTGGCGGGTAGGGTGATGCTACCGACAAATATGCTCAATGCTGCAACCGGTGCTATGCGGAGTCTGCATGACAGTGTTCTTTCTTTGGAGAAGCGGCGTCTCAGAGAGAATGATGTGGCATACCCGGTTTTCGTGGCCAAGGTGCTAGAGGGCAAGGGCTTTGTGGATGGCGCCATCGAGGGTATGATCGTCCTGTGGTTTGATGAAATCTTTGCTATGTTTAACCTTCATCCGCTGCACTACACCTTCGTTCGGCTGTTTTCGCTGAGTATGGAGATGCGGATCATTCGCTGAGTGATAGTCGACCCCTTCTACATGCGTGCCAAGCTCTTGGGCAGCGCTGGGGACCGCCAAGTCGCGAGTTCACACCTCGAAGGCGTCATTCTGGCAAACCCAGATAAGGATAACTTCCTCGTGGCTTACTTTCCCGAGTAAGTCATCCCTTAACCGCCCCGCAACATATGATTTCTTAGATTTCGATCGTTCTTTTTTTTCTAACATTCCGTGTTCTGTGCAGTGACACACATTGCACACTCATCCTCTTAAGCCCGAAATATTCCATGGCCACGTATTTCGACCCGATGAATGTCAAAGAATTGGTGATATTAGTAGACGTCAAGAAATGCCTATGAATTATTCTCTTGTTATTGAACCGTTTGATGTTTGGGGCTTTGATTATATGGGACCTTTTCCTGCCTCTAATGGATACACACATATTTTAGTTGTTGTTGATTACGTTACTAAGTGGGTAGAAGCTATTCCAATTAGTAGTGCTGATCATAACACTTCTATTAAAATGCTTAAAGAAGTTATTTTCCCGAGGTTTGGAGTCCCTAGATATTTAATGACTGATGGTGGTTCACACTTTATTCATGGTGCTTTCCGTAAAATGCTTGCTAAATATGATGTTAATCATAGAATTGCATCTCCTTATCACCCTCAGTCTAGTGGTCAAGTAGAGTTGAGCAATAGAGAGCTCAAATTAATTTTGCAAAAGACTGTTAATAGGTCTAGAAAGAATTGGTCTAAGAAACTTGATGGTGCATTATGGGCTTATAGAACTACATACAAAAATCCTATGGGTATGTCTCCGTATAAAATGGTTTATGGAAAAGCATGTCACTTACCTCTCGAACTAGAACATAAGGCGTATTGGGCTATTAAAGAGCTCAATTATGATTTTAAACTTGCCGGTGAGAAGAGTTTATTTGATATTAGCTCACTTGATGAATGGAGAACCCAAGCTTATGAAAATGCCAAGTTGTTTAAAGATAAAGTTAAAAGATGGCATGACAAAAGGATACAAAAGCGTGAGTTTAACGTAAGTGATTATGTATTACTATACAACTCTCGTTTAAGGTTTTTTGCAGGAAAACTTCTCTCTAAATGGGAAGGACCCTATGTTATCGAAGAGGTATATCATTCCGGTGCCATAAAGATCAACAACTTTGAAGGCACAAATCCGAAGGTGGTAAACGGTCAAAGAATCAAACATTATATCTCAGGTAATCCCATAAATGTTGAAACCAATATTATTGAAACCGTAACCCCGGAGGAATACATAAGAGACACTTTCCGGAATGTTTCAGACTCCGAAAAGGAATAGGTATGTGGTATAAGTAAACCGACTCCAAAACAATTTTAAGGCAATATTTCTCCGTTTTGGAATATTTAGAAAAATAGAAAAATAAGTAGCAGTCCGGGAAGGACACGAGGGCCCCACGAGGGTGGTGGGCGCTCCCCCCTACCTCGTGAGCACCTCGTGTGCCTTCCGGACTCCGTTTTCTTGCACGATACATATTTTG
>NC_057797.1:281627454-281647860 GCF_018294505.1 Triticum aestivum | reverse complement strand
GTGGGAGGGTGGGAGAGAGAGAGAGAGAGTGGAGGGGATCGGGCTAGGTTAAAATGGACAGGGGAGCTGACTGGTTCTTGGTCGAAATTGGGCCGACCTGAAAGAAAAAATTGTTTCCTTTCTATTTAGAGCAGGAAAAGAAAAGAAGAACGTGAAGTATTCAAAGATGAGAACTTGGTGGAATAATTCGTATGAGCTCTACGATTTATGCATATATGCCCACAAATTGATTCCATCAATTTTGGACAAGTTGAATTCAAATTCATTTGAATTAAATTCAGATGGATTTGAACTAGAGATACAAACTAAGAATATCGAGAAATGCTGAAACTTATGGTGGAGCTCTGAAATGCAATGAAAGAATTTTTGGCAAAGTTTGGAGGCCACACTTGAAGTAGAAAAGGCACAGGAATAATTGCAGGTGTGTTGTGGTCAATTCCAAATTAATGAAATATTTAATAGTAGCTCCATAAAATATCGGGAGGATATGTTATAAAGAGAAATCACCATGTGAATTCCCTCAATTTAAGTAGATCAAAAGATCTATGCAATTTATTTATTTGAGTTTAAAAATTAGTTGCAAATTTTAATGCCATGATGACATGGTGCAATGCAAAAAAAAACATGATAGAAATCATGAAAAGAATCGGTCTCGGTCTGGCTGCAATTTACAACCTCAGAGAATTGATGCGGAAGAAACGGATCAGGCACTCTCTTAGCCCGTTTTGAACCACAATTTTGTTCACTGTTCAATATGAGAAATTGCCCTTCTATAAATTTAAATGAAATAGTTGTTTCATAACACAAGTAAAATTCATATGGTTCTAAAAAAGTAATTTTCAAACATTTTCTCCGCAAAGAAGCATGGACATTGCGATGAAGAGATAGTATCTCCAATTTATTGGTTGAATAATCTAAATGTTTTAACAACTAAATTGCATATTAGTATAGTTATTGTTGAAGGAAATATGCCCTGGAGGCAATAATAAAGTTATTATTTATTTCCTTATATCATGATAAATATTTATTATTCATGCTAGAATTGTATTAACCGGAAACATAATACATGTGTGAATACATAGACAAACAGAGTGTCACTAGTATGCCTCTACTTGACTAGCTCGTTAATCAAAGATGGTTATGTTTCCTAACCATGGACAAAGAGTTGTTATTTAATTAACGGGATCACATCATTAGGTGAATGATCTGATTGACATGACCCATTCCATTAGCTTAGCACCCGATCGTTTAGTATGTTGCTATTGCTTTCTTCATGACTTATACATGTTCCTATGACTATGAGATTATGCAACTCCCGTTTACCGGAGGAACACTTTGTGTGCTACCAAACGTCACAACGTAACTGGGTGATTATAAAGGGGCTCTCCAGGTGTCTCCAAAGGTACATATTGGGTTGACGTATTTCGAGATTAGGATTTGTCACTCCGATTGTCGGAGAGGTATCTCTGGGCCCTCTCGGTAATGCACATCATATAAGCCTTGCAAGCATTGCAACTAATGAGTTAGTTGTGAGATGATGTATTACGGAACGAGTAAAGAGACTTGCCGGTAACGAGATTGAACTAGGTATTGAGATACCGACGATCGAATCTCGGGCAAGTAACATACCGATGACAAAGGGAACAACGTATGTTGTTATGCGGTCTGACCGATAAAAGATCTTCCTAGAATATGTAGGAGCCAATATGAGCATCCAGGTTCCGCTATTGGTTATTGACCGGAGACGTGTCTCAGTCATGTCTACATTGTTCTCGAACCCGTAGGGTCCGCACGCTTAAGGTTTTGATGACAGTTATTTTATGAGTTTATGCATTTTGATGTATCGAAGTTTGTTCGGAGTCCCGGATGTGATCACGGACATGACGAGGAGTCTCGAAATGGTCGAGACATAAAGATTGATATATTGGAAGCCTATATTTGGATACCGGAAGTGTTCCGGATGAAATCGGGATTTTACCGAAGTACCGGGAGGTTACCGGAACCCCCTGGGAGGTATATGGGCCTTAGTGGGCTTTAGTGGAAGAGAGGAGAGGTGGCCAGGGCTGGGCCGCGCGCCCCTCCCCCCTAGTCCGAATAGGACAAGGAGAGGGGGCCGGCGCCCCCCTTCCTTCTCTCTCTCCTCTTTCCCCCTTCCCGAATCCTATTCCAACTAGGAAAGGGAGGAATCCTACTCCCGGAGGGAGTAGGACTCCTCCTGGCGCGCCCTCTCCCGGCCGGCCGCACCCCCCCTTGATCCTTTATATACGGGGGCAGGGGCACCCCATAGACACACAAGTTGATCCACGTGATCATATTTTAGCCGTGTGCGGTGCCCCCTTCCACCATAGTCCTCGATAATATTGTAGCGGTGCTTAGGTGAAGCCCTGCGACGGTAGTACATCAAGATCGTCACCACGCCGTCGTGCTGACGGAACTCTTCCCCGACACTTTGCTGGATCGGAGTCCGGGGATCGTCATCGAGCTGAACGTGTGCTAGAACTCGGAGGTGTCGTAGTTTCGGTGCTTGATCGGTCGGGCCGTGAAGACGTACGACTACATCAACCACGTTGTGCTAACGCTTCCGTTGTCGATCTACAAGGGTACGTAGATCACACTCTGCCCTCTCGTTGCTATGCATCACCATGATCTTGCGTGTGCGTAGGAATTTTTTTGAAATTACTACGTTCCCCAACAATTGTAAGTATTATATTCTCAATGATTTGATTTGAAGGCGCTATTTTATCATCCCGTTGCAACGCACGGGCCCTTTTGCTAGTTATATATAAGAACTAAGAGAAAATTGCCATGAAAATCAAGAAAAATACTCACCTACATGTAAAAACTTAATTTTGCCATGGTACATACAAATAAATTGCCATGGTTTAAAACAAAAAATATGTGCACATGAATAAAATACCTACACAGAAAATAAAATGACTTGATACAATACAAAATGCATGCAGAGTTAAAAAGTTGCCATGGTGAGACATTAGTGCATGCATATATTTACCATGTTGACTAAAAAAATTGTGAGGTGAACGTTTCCCATGTATTTTGCCGTGGTCTAATTATAAAATTTGCCATGTGTTGGAAAATTGCCATGGTCTAACTACTACTTTTTTTTAAAAATAGTCGCTAAAAAGATCGTGGCAAATTTGTTGAAAAAGGAATGAAACATGTTTGTAATGTTTAGATTGCAAAAAATATAAGATTATTTGACATGGTCTATAAACGGAGCCACCATAACCGTCGGCTCCCTCGAGGACCGTCACGTTGTCGAGAGCGCCCAGCCTCGAGCCACTGGGACTCACCCCTCGCTCCCGGGCAATGGCAAGCTCGCGAGGCTCTGGTCTGCTACGGCCGTGCAAATCACACCGCCGCCAGTTGCTTGGCCTCACACAACGTGTCGCATGGGCAGGCCTAATACCGCCGCCACCACCATGCTCGGGGGATCTGGTCCTGATTTGTCGGCTAGCCACCACAACTCGCCTGAGTATTGGTCAGGATCAAGCTAATTGTGGATCGCCGGGAAAAAAGAAACTGGGTGAGAGAATGAAATGCGCGACCACTTCGATGAGGTGAGGGAGAGATGAAGTGATAGGTTGCGGCGTTCACTCGTTCGGTCTCTGGAACAAATGACACCTTGTGATGACGTGGCAAGTGCATGTGCCCCAAGATTAGTGCTCTCGATCCAACAACAACTAATGTGTTAGCGTGAGACAATCAAAAATCTGGCGTGAGATTTTATCTTTTCCAAAAAAAAGGCGCACGCCCCTGGTTGGTATGGCCCCGTCGATATAGAGCCGATTCTCGCGTCGCATGATGCTCAAGTACGATCCCAAAATAATCCAATGCCAAAATAAATAAATCCAAGACTAGTTTTCCGGGCTGCCGTGCAGAGCCCTCCAATTTTGCGCTGTGAGGTAACCAACATGATTTCAACAGTTTTGGCACATTCCTGGATTTCAGATGGTTTTTCCTTTAACCTGGTTTTTCTTTAAACCAAACGCAGTAAGCAGTGGCCCAAAAAGTGCGTGACCTAGCCATAGCTACTGGTTTTGACCGAGTTTTTTTTATCTCTACTCCTAATGAACGAATTGGTTGAATAGTCCCCCCCACTTTCAACCGGTTTATTTTTAACCGTTTTTTTTTCAACCGGTTTTTCTTCGTCCCACCTCCCACCACCCCCCTCCCACCGGTTTTTCTCTTTCTTGTCTGGCCGACAATACCCAACGTATTTATGGTAATCAATCACAATTAATCCACGTATGGTAAGGCTATAAACTTTGGTAATTATAGTAATCACAATCAATCACAATTAATCACAATTATCATATTTGAGATAATTATAGTAATAAATCAATCCATGCATGGTAAGGCTATAACTAAGAAAATTTCGAATATGGTAATTATCACCAGAATCAAAGCTTTCCAAAAAAGTTCTTCTTGCCATACCCTTCAATCGCGCCTTGCTCCATTCCGATCTCCTTCCCTCAATCGCTCCAGCTGATTTACTCTTTACAAACCTAACCCCTGCCTGATCTAGATAAAGAGGCTCTCTCCTGCCCGTCTCATCCCTCCCTTGTGCCAACCATGGAAGAGAGGAGGGAGAGCACAGAGGAGCGCGCCGGCGATGCGCCGATGCTCGCTGGTTGAGGCATGGTCGGCGTGTGAGTCAAGAGGATCCCTGCATCTGTGGTGGTAGGCGATCCAAGGAAGAGTAGTCGAACATGAAAGCGATGGGAGGGACAACACCCTGCTGCCGGGCTCGTCCGCCTCTTCGTGGCCGACGACCGCGTTGGATGTGGCCGAGGGCGGCGATGATGGAGGGAGCCGCTGGCGCTGGCCAGGCTCCCGACCGAGTCGCTGCTCCTCAGTGCCAGCCCTTTCCGCCGCGCCGGATCGCTCGTCATCTTGGGGACCCCGAAGGGATGCCGCCAGTGTGGGAGGCGCCCACGACAGTGCGGGCTGGGGACCGAGCGGCGGGGGACGTTACGGGTTCCGTTCTAGGGCTAGGTCGGGAAGTCTATCGTGTTTCTGTCGGAAAATCTTGTGATCAATGGGTTTACTAAATTAATTTTGGGTCTATATTAAGGGGCACCGTCTATTCTTGTCATTCGAATTTGCATTCTTGCATCAGAAGTTCAAGAGAACTGTCATGAATAGCACAATGCCTTTCAGTTTGTAGACTGATAACTGTAATAATATAACTAGAGAGCATTTCCTATCAGATAAATAAACTGAACATCACATCTTTTGATTTCTGTTTGGCCTCCTGGGAACGTAGACTAATTTAACACGTCATTTTTCGGTTTATTGTTCAAAATTGTTTCACTTCACATGATCGTGAACATACATGATGTGTATGTATTTTTTAATTTTGTGTCTGGTGACCTCAATTTTTATGCCTTCTACAGGTGAGTTGCTAACAAAATTCTAAATGTACATGCTCCAGGTAAATTTCTGGACATATATATTATATCTATATGTCCTTTCTACGAGGACATAAAATGCATCCCTATTTTCTATCTACCATTTTGTAACCCTTTGCAGAATGGTCTGGGGAGGTTCGCAACATTGTCTACTCATCTGATCGGAAATCTGTATATGTTGTCGATCGTGTGACTCTATGGAACTGATGGGGAGGTACCCTTCTTTGCCTGGGAGTTATATTTGGTTTAGTTCGCTGAATCTGGTTTGGGTTTGCACTAATCTTGCGTACTAAGTTTTTAGTGTATAATCTGTTTGTAGGTCCCACTATTTGATTAGTGGACGCAACTGATGGGGGCATGGAGATGATGGCAAGGCATCACGCTGTGGTGGTGGCGAGGGGGCCATCGATGAAGGCGGCGATGACAGGGGCTGCCTACAAAAGCGGTGCATGGATGGGGGAGGTGAAGTGGCGAGGGCTGGGAAGGTGGAGAACGACAATCGGGGGAGATGGAGTGGTGGCAAGATTGGACGAGCTCACCTCCGGAGTGTGTGGGCAAGATTTCCTTTTTGGGTCGGCCGACTTTTTTTAAAGCATGTGCATGCATGAGTTGGGGCTTATTTCCAGCGGTGAACATGCATGGGTAAAACCGTTTTCTTTTGCGAAAGGGGAGGGGAGACAAAAAACGGAGGTGGGAGGGGGAGCCGTACATGGTGGGAGGGGTGGAAACCCTGGAAGCTGGGCATGGGATGATCAGGCTGTCATGAACTGAAGTTATTTGTTTATAGTGTCACAAGTGTGTATTGTATAATTGTTTATATATTTGTCGTATATTTTATTGAATTTAGGTGTGTGTGCAAGGTTTTCATACCTTGAAATTATGAATATTGTGAAGTGCGAGCCTCTCTCTTCTAGAAAATCATGGAATTGGCTGACACACCATTAAATAATTTGATGCCACATGCTTATTTTAAATGGCTAGAATGCACAAGTGAAAGCTTCTTTTGATATGGTTCCTTCATTGCATGGTTTGATCACAATTTCTCAACAATTGAGAGATAGAATGATACTCAAATTATTCAAATTCTTACTCTACAAACTAAAAGAGAATAGAACCAAACAATGGTATATTTGTGTCCATGAAGATAGCTATCCAGTTCTAGCGCATGGGTTGACATGGGTTGCAGACTGCATTTGGCATCATCTTTACCTAGGTTTTCTTTGACCCCATCCTATAACCGACCTCCTTTCGATTAACTCATCCTATCGCCCAAGTCAACACCGACCTATGAATCCTACATATATTTATAACTCCATGGCAACCTCCATATATTTTTAGAACTCCGTGGCAATGCACGGGCATTTAGCTATGAGTCACGAGTGTATTGTTGTTGCATTTCACAAAACCATCGTATATATGAAGGTTTGGTTCAATTATTTCCCTACATATAATATTTTGTTGTTGAATTTCAATTCATGAGTCCCAAGTTAAATTTGGCACGCTGCTGATCTCTATATATCATCAACTACTTGAATCTTGTGTGTAACTATGAATTCAATCTTTTTATCAAAAGATATATATTCAGTGTTTGGGATTAATATCAATTGCATATAATGCTTGGTAGTAGTAGTATCAAATTTGTCCATCAAATAAATCTTAAATCCTGTGTTTTTTTGCCTATCAGTTTGATAAAGTCAGAAACGTGTATGTGGTTGAACGGTATATAATAGCCAGTTGCATGGAAGATATGTATGTAATTGCTAAATGTTTAATGTATATCATATGATGTGGGTAGCTCTATCAAGAATCGCACATCAGAGTTACCAGTGCATTCTTATTTGAGAAATAGCATGCGAAGTACTCGGACATCCATGATGGTGCAAGTGTCGCTTTTTTCGGGAAACTTACTAAGGACATAGAGTTCCAGCTGTTTATAAGGAATGTATTTGGCCCTTCTTAGAAGGGAAACTAGCTTGCAAACTTTATGGTCCAACTATCATTGAAATACCAACTGATATGTTACGAAATCTTCAACTTATATTCTTTAGGAACTTCATTTAAGTTGTACTGACCTCATGAGATTCCAATCTATGTTTCATAGTTTATACTCCTCACTATCATAAATTCATAGACTCAAAAGTTTGTTGTATATGTTTATTACTCGAGCATTGCAATACACTGCACTCGGATGATTTTGACCACAGAAAATTTGAAGCTCCATGATTCGGCAAGAGGATTTGTGCAAGAAATCATGTACATCTTAAAGTTTTGCATCTCAAATTTGGTACCTGTGTTGAACAGGAGGAAGCCTAGAATTCGCTTCACAGACAGAACTCGTCAATATAGAAGAGTAACACCTAGATAGAATCAAATCTGGTCAGAGAAGCCAATTGTGCCTTCTTCCCGAGTGCCAAATGTAGATGACTAATGCTGATGACACCACTCGCTTCCTTGTTTTTAAATATCACATGTGCAACACAATGATGCAAAGCGAATTTCATGAAGGGGGGGATAAGACGTATTTGTGTGGTTGAAGGAGCACATGTAAGTACATATTTTGGTGAGGGTGGAAATTGAAATGCATGCTTGGAGAAACATAGTCATAAGCATGTGATGTACAAACTCCATATAATGATATTATGATATGTGTTTTCATAGATAATTTTATTTTTCAGGGCAACGCACGGTCATTCAACTAGATTTAGCTTCCTTGGATTAGGAATAGATCTAGAAGAAGGTGACTTGGTAGGGTTTTTTTGTACCGTCCGAGACAACGAAACAATGACATGGAAGCTACATGCAAAATTAAGGGGCAATAGATTGAGAGGGTGAATGATGTATGGACAGAGAAGGTGATGAACGGCAAGTTTAATGGGAAAGGGCGGCTAGAGGGGTGTGTCATGTTTGTAAGAATAGAGATAAGAATATGCTTGCATTTGTGTTGTGGTTGAACATTGCGTGCAATATGCTCGTTTCTGGGGAGGAAAATGAGCATTGTTTACACAATTTCATTTGTTGGCCCGTGGCAACGCACGGGCATTCTACTAGTATAAACTTCTAATCCGAACGTGCAGGGGACACAAACAGATTAAACTAGTTTTAATTTCCCAAAATAAAATAAAAATGCTCGCAATTTAAAAAAATTCTGCCCAAAGTTGAAAATATAAAAGTTAAAAATTTTTATCTCTTTTAAAAAATGGTTGTGATTTTGTAAATTTTCCCCAAATTTAAAGAAGGCATGGGAATATTTTAACTAATGTTCATGATATTTATAAAATTGTTACTAAATTATAAAAGTGTTCAGAAATTTTTAAATGCTGTTAATTTTTTTAGGAGATGTTCAATTTTTTAGAAGATTTTTAGTAATAGAAAAGGTAAATAAATGCAAATTTTCTAATAATTTTAAAGCCCACAGAAAACCGGGAAGAAAAAGAAAAAAGACAGATGAATAGAAAATCAAAAAGAGAAAAGAAAAAAGCAAAAAAATTACCAACGGGTACTGTGGGTGGGCCGAACCAAAAGCCACAAGAAGGATACAAGGTTGCTCTTGTTCACAAAGAGTGGCGGGTCCATCCATTATATATGTATTGTGCAACCAACTATTGACAAACGTGCACTTGGGACGGCCCACTATCTACCGCTCGTGTGGCTAAAAAATCTGGTGCTATGAACAGAACCCGCAATCAGGGGTTTAAAAGATTTAAAAAAGTTCATGTGTTTGATCAAAGAAGTTCATGCATTTCAAAAATAATTTGAAAACTTTGAAATATTCATTAATTTCACGCATTTGAAAAAGTATTCTTGAAATTGAAAAAAGTTCAAGCATTTGAAAAAAACAAAAGAAAAGGTGAAAAAAAGAAAAATCTAAAATAAAATAGAATAAAAAGGTAGAGGAAAACATAGAATGGAAACCTTGCAGTTAAAGAACCTGTAGAATAGCCACCGCTTGTACGCCAAATTTCCTACTGCCGGCTCATGCACTTGCCCTGGTGTAATTCTACTCTTTCCTTCCAATCCTTCACAATAAATGAAGAATAGGAGATTCCTATGGATTCCTTATTTAATGAGCAAATGATATATACTATCTATAACGTCCAAAAACGCAGAGCGGGAATGTGATTTCGGCATCGAATGTTGCCTACTAGCACTAGGGTTATTTTTGG
This sequence comes from Triticum aestivum, assembly GCF_018294505.1. NCBI lineage: Eukaryota > Viridiplantae > Streptophyta > Magnoliopsida > Poales > Poaceae > Triticum > Triticum aestivum. The sequence goes on along the minus strand of NC_057797.1, from coordinate 281,638,265 downwards.
TTTTAGCATGGATTGTCGCGGGGTAGCCCAGGCAGGTACGTTTTTTGCGGGTTTTTTTTGTTTTGGATTAGCATGGGTAGGTTCCCCATGTTGTTCTTCCTGTTTTGTTTCCATTTCTCGTTCTTAATTTTTCATACTCCTTTTTCTATTATTTTTTATTATCTCCTTTTCTATTTTGTTTACTTTTTTCTTTTCCATTAAGTTACAAGTTACATGTATTAAAACTTTAATAATTACATGACCATGTCTTAAAATAGGGTGAATATTTTTGACAAGTCATGCAACATAAAAAATTAAAATTAGTGAACACTTCCTTTTAGATCAAATTAACATTTTTACATGAGTGAACAATTTTAAAAACTAAATTGATATTAAAAGTAATAGGAAAAGATAGAAAAAAAAACAATCAAAATCGGTCCAAAAAACTTATTCAGAAAAAGGAAGAAAAACAATGTCAGGGAAGCTTCTGGAATTGCTCTCTCCCGTTCCATCTTAGATTGGCCGGCCCAGATCGGAGCACCTTGGAGCTCCTATTGGGTGGGAGTTCCTATTGGACGCTCTTTGGGTCCAACAGCACCCAGACGCACAGAGGACCAGCAACTGGGCCAGCCCACTAGCAGCGAATGAAAGGAAAGCGCTTCGTAAAAAGAAAGAAGTCTAACTTTCACCCTCAAATGTGGCCTGAGGAACAAATACCCTCCTGAACTCAAATTTGGTACAATTTTAACCCCTAAATTCTCAAAACCAGATAGATATCGCCCCTAAGTGGTTTTGTTTCGATTTTAGGCGTTTTTTGGCTTGAGTCTTTGACGCGGCGTGTAGGTAACGGAAGTAAAGGGGTGCTGGCGTGGCATGCTTGGGTTGGATCTGGTTTAACGCTCTGAGACGCTTCTCCCAGGTTGTTTTGTCTCTTCTTCCCCTTCTCTCCGGTCGTCGGCGCCGCCGTGGGTCACAATCTGGAGCCGGCTCTGTTCCCAGCCTCGGCTAGCCCAGTGGCGTAGTTGCCCTATGTTAGACTAAGTATATATTAGATATACGTGTTGTAACATAACCTGTATTTGTACGGTTTCCTCTTATAAATATATGACAGCCGTACCCACCAAGGGTATCGAGCATTGTTCCAAACCCTATTTTGTCTAACATGGTATCAGACGACGCGTTCGATCCGCGCCGTGCTTCCGCCTCCTCTGCCGCCGCCGCGTCGGCCTCCGCCGCCGTGCCGCCTCCGTCAACCCTGGCGATGGAATCGCCTTTCATGGCCTCCACGCCGCTCGCCTGGGCCCGTCCGGCTGCATCGGGCTCGCGTCCACCAGCGCCCCGATCGCCCGCGATGCATCCATCGCTCGCCCATGATGCATCTCTGGAGCCAAACTCCTACGTTGCCTCCGCACAACTACCCCGTGATGGATTGAACTCCCATGTGCAGCCCCGTGATGGATTGAACTCCCGTGTGCAGCCCCGTGATGGATTGATTTCTCGTGATGCGTCTCTGCCACAGAATTTCTACAACACGGCTGCGTCGCTGCCCTACGGCGGGCCTCCGTCTCGTGATCTGCCGCCGGCTTTAGGCCCTCATGGTGCCCCCGTCCAGGTACCCTACGGGGGGCCGTATCCCGCGCCGTACGTTGCGCCGTCGCCAGCGCAGTATGCTCCGTCCTCCGCGGTGTCCTACGAGGCGCCGTATGGCGCGCCCTACGCTGCCCCTGCGCCGTACACCGCGCTGCCCCTGCAGCCCTACGGCGTATCTCCCACGGCGCCCTACGGTCATCACCAACACTACCGTGCGCCTCCGTCGGCCGATGCGCTGATTCCATACAGTGCTCCTCCGACGTATGACTCGCAGCTCTCCGCACCGGTGGCTGAACCAGGACCGTTCCACTTTGCTCATCTGGTAACGGTGAAGCTCTCTGCCGACAACTACCTCCTGTGGCGCGCTCAGGTGTTGCCGCTGATGCGTAGTCACTACCTTGAGGGGTATGTCGACGGTACGCTGCCGTGTCCCCCGGCCATGGTTCCGGTGCCCTCGGCCGCTGGTGGCTCCGTCATGGTGTCCAACCCTGCTCATCGTCGGTGGATCGCTCAGGATCAAGCTATTTTGGGTGCCATTCAGTCCTCGCTCACTCCCTCCGTGGCCGGCATGGTGGTCTTTGCCGCAACGTCGAGGGACGCATGGGCCACGCTCGACTCCAGCTTCTCCTCGCAGTCGCTGGCCCGTTCCTCTGCCATTCGCAACCAGCTGGGTGAGGTCAAGAAAAATGATCTCTCCATCACGGCCTTCTTCAACAAGGTCAAAAGTTTGGCTGATACACTGTCGTCTATTGGGAAGCCTCTCCGTGACGAGGAGTTTACTTCGTTCATTCTCAATGGGCTTGATGAGGACTATGATTCTCTTGTTGAAAATATCAATGGACGTGACACGCCGATGCCGCCTCGCGATCTCTACGCACGCCTCCTCAACACCGAACAGAGGCTCGCTGCTCGCCGCTCCGTTGGCGTCTACACGGAGGGTCCTTCTGCGAACGCTGCTCTCCGCGGGGGCGCCCGCGGTGCCAAGCAGAAAGCGCCACCGACCTCGGGCAACCAGCCCCGTCCGCCCGCTCCACCTCAGACGGGTGGCCGCAAGCGGCTCCACTGCGAGGCATGTGGTGGTGGGGTTGAGTGTCAACTCTGCGGCATTGAGGGGCACTTGGCGTCTCGCTGCCATCGTCGCTTTAAACGAGATTTTCTTGGCATTGGAAACAATGGGAAGGGCAATGAGAAGCAAGCTGCTCTCGCTACACCGGATCCCGGGTTCACTCCTTCATACTCGGTGGATCCTGCCTGGTACATGGACACGGGCGCTACGGACCATTTGACGAGCCAGCTTGACAAGCTGGCCACTCGCCAGCCCTACACCGGTCACGATCAGGTCCGCACGGCCAATGGATCAGGTATGCCCATCTCACATGTTGGTCAGGCATCTCTCCTTTCACGTACCACTAAAACCTTGCGTCTGCTTGATGTCCTTCGTGTTCCTTCAGTCACACGTAGTTTACTCTCGGTTCCTAAATTAACTCGTGACAACAATGTGTTTGTTGAGTTTCACCCTTTCCATTTTTTTGTTAAGGATCGGGACACGAGGGACGTTCTTCTTAGTGGTCGAGCTCGCGACGGCTTATATGCGCTTGATGTGCCACGAGTCTCTCAAGTTTTCAGTGGTGTTCGGGTGTCATCGTCGCAGTGGCACTCTCGCCTTGGCCACCCTGCTACTCCCATTGTGCGCCATGTGCTTCATCGTCATCGTCTTCCTGTTGAGTCGAGTAATAAGGAGTTTCTAGTGTGTGATGCCTGTCAACAAGGCAAGAGTCATCAGTTGCCTTTTTCTGTATCAAGTCGTGTTGTCACGGCTCCTCTTGAACTTGTGTTTTCAGACGTGTGGGGCTATGCCCAAACTTCTGTTAGTGGTCACAACTATTATGTCAGTTTCATCGATGCTTTCAGTCGCTTTACTTGGATCTATCTTATTAAGCGCAAATCTGATGTGTTTCATGTCTTTATGCAATTTCAAGCACATGTTGAACGATTGCTTAAGCACAAAATTATCCATGTTCAGTCAGACTGGGGGGGTGAGTATCGTAACCTTAACACCTTCTTTCAGAAGCTTGGCATCTCACACCATGTGTCTTGTCCTCATACACATCAGCAGAACGGTGCAGCTGAGCGCAAGCACCGTCACATAGTTGAAACTGGCCTGACACTTCTTGCACATGCCTCTGTCCCGTTTCGGTTCTGGAGCGATGCTTTTGTTACTGCCTGTTTTTTGATAAACAGGATTCCCACACGACGTCTTCACATGAAGTCTCCGCTAGAAGTGTTGCTTAATGAAACTCCAGATTACTCCCTACTCAAAGTGTTCGGCTGTGCGTGTTGGCCGCATCTTCGTCCGTACAATAAGCATAAACTTGAGTATCGATCCAAACAATGTGTGTTTCTTGGATACAGTCCTCTCCACAAAGGTTACAAGTGTCTTCACATTCCGACAAATCGTGTTTACATTTCTCGTGATGTTGTGTTCGATGAGACTGTCTTCCCGTTTTCCACACTCACATCACCAACCGATACTCCCGTCACCGAGTTGCACTCTTTTCCAGTTTTGCCTGATCAATTTGTGGATGCTGCATATTCTCCTCTGTTGTTGCCTAACCATGGTGCAGGGACTGGACGAGGCGCTCGACTTGACCTTCTGGATGATGATACGGCCACAATTGCTGCTGCTACGCCAGGCGAGGCGCTCGACGAGGCTGCCCCCGCCACTACTCCGCCTGACCCCGACGTCGATCACGCGTGCATGCCCCATGCACGTGGATCCGACGGGGTGCCCGAGTCGTCTTGGCCAGCGGCCTCGCTGTCGCCTGGGCCGGCCGAACCTGCGGAGTTGTCGGCCGAGCCGGCTGGACCCGCGGCGCTATCCCCTGGGCCGGCGGCCTCGCAGGTCACTGAGTCTTCGTCGCCTGGTCCGTCAACGCCGGTCACGCCCGGTCTGTCTTCGCCGACCCTGACCGTGCCACCGGACTCGCCCGCCGGCACGTCCTCCTCGCCGCTGATGGACAGTGGCTCCTCTGGTGTGGCAGCTCCAGCGCCATCTCCGCCTGTCGTCCTGCGTCCCCATACTCGCAGCAAAAGTGGCATCTTCCAACCAAAGAAGCGCACTGACGGCACTGTCGCGTGGCTTGCGGCTTGTGTGGCGCATGCTGAGGCTGACCCTACGGCTGAACCACGACATTTTCGAGCAGCGCTTGGCATCCCACATTGGCGTGCTGCGATGGAGCAGGAGATTCATGCTCTTCAAAGAAACAACACTTGGCGTCTTGTTCCACCTCCATCTGGTGTCAATATCATTGACTCTAAATGGGTATTCAAGGTGAAGAAACATGCTGATGGCTCCATTGAGAGGTACAAGGCACGCCTGGTTGCCAAGGGATTCAAACAACGGTACGGTATTGATTACGAAGACACATTCAGTCCTGTTATTAAACCAACTACTATCCGTGTTCTTCTCTCTTTGGCTGTTACTCGCGGATGGTCGCTTCGACAGCTTGACGTTCAGAATGCCTTTCTCCATGGAGTTCTGGAAGAAGAGGTTTATATGCGTCAGCCGCCAGGTTTTGTTGATCCGGCTCAGCCACATCATTTGTGTCGCCTTGTCAAAGCTCTCTATGGTTTGAAGCAGGCCCCGCGTGCGTGGCATGCCCGTCTTGGCGCTGCTCTTCGTGCACATGGGTTTGTTCCTTCTACAGCAGACACGTCTCTGTTTATTCTTCAGCAACCTGAGGTGACTATGTACATTCTGGTCTATGTTGATGACATCATCCTTGTCAGTTCGTCTGCTTCTGCTACGGATCGGCTTGTGTCTTCTCTTGGTGCTGAGTTTGCTGTTAAAGATCTTGGGAGACTGCATTATTTTCTGGGCCTCGAGGTTCTTCATTCTGATAGTGGCTTGACTCTTACTCAGAAGAAGTACTCTCAGGATCTGCTGCGTCGTGCAGGTATGTTGCAGTGCAAGTCTGCTACGACTCCCATGTCTACCACAGACAAACTGACAGCTCTTGCTGGCGACTTGCTCTCTCCCGAGGATGCCACTGAGTACCGCAGCATTGTGGGTGGACTGCAGTACTTGCTCATTACTCGACCAGACATATCATTTGCAGTTAACCGTGTGTGCCAGTATCTTCATGCACCACGTGATTCTCACTGGTCAGCTGTTAAGCGTATCTTACGCTATGTTCGTCACACTGGTTCATATGGTCTCCATCTTCAGCCTGCACGTTCTGGACTGATCTCAGCTTTTTCTGATGCCGATTGGGCTGGTAGTCCTGATGATCGGCGATCCACGGGGGGACATGCTGTGTTCTTTGGGCCTAACTTGATCGCCTGGCAAGCTCGCAAGCAAGCTACGGTGTCTCGGAGTAGTACCGAAGCTGAGTACAAAGCTATTGCTAATGCCACAGCTGAGATCATGTGGGTGCAGTCGTTGCTTCGAGAGTTGAAGGTCTCCCCAACTCAGCCGCCTGTTCTTTGGTGTGATAACATCGGTGCCACATACCTTTCATCCAATCCAGTATTTCATGCCCGAACGAAGCACATCGAAGTCGACTATCATTTTGTGAGGGAACGTGTTGCTCAGAAGCTCCTTCAGATTAAGTTTGTTTCTTCTAAGGATCAGCTTGCTGATATTTTCACTAAACCCTTGCCCTTGCCTTCTTTTGAAGGATGTCGTCGCAATCTTAACCTTCTGAGTGTTTCAGGACATAGTTAAGATTGAGGGAGGGTGTTAGACTAAGTATATATTAGATATACGTGTTGTAACATAACCTGTATTTGTACGGTTTCCTCTTATAAATATATGACAGCCGTACCCACCAAGGGTATCGAGCATTGTTCCAAACCCTATTTTGTCTAACACCCTAGAAGCCTGCAGCGTCGGTGTATGCGTCGTCACCGGCTCCACAGGAAGCGTGTGCGTAGTCCTTGGCGTCGTAGTACCCACCATTGGTGCCATTGGAGATGGCTGACGCGCCGGCCATCGCCGTCACGATCCACGCGCTGAATCTGTCCAATCCGCGCGCGCAGATGATAGACCATCTCCAAGATCCGCGCCCGAAGACGCCCGCCGTGCCGGCCGTCCCCACGATGGCGACCACCATGGCACCATGCATGCCGCGGCCGCGCTGGCAGCAATGTGGACCGCGTGGCCCTCCTGCACACGCCTTGGCCGCCAGTGCAGCGTTCGACTCTGCTGCAGCTAGCCTAAGCCAGCGGCCGCGCTTCCTCCGAAGCCACGCAGGAGCGAGGGTAGCCGTCTTGCCATGGCCACGAGCGCACGACCAGTGGCAACAACGGCAAATGGTGGTGGGCAAGCGCCTCATCCTCCCAGCCGTGGCAAGCGCTGGCGATGATGACGAGAGCCGGCGGCGACCAGAGTCCAGAGGGGAGAAGGGCCACCCGGCGGTTGAGCGACATAGCTCATGTTCCCACCAGGGCCGGTCCTGACTTTTCAGAGGCCCGGGGCGAACTTAAAAAGTGGGCCTAATGTAGTGAAAAATATAAATTACATCAATATAAAGCACAATCGGCGCAAAAAAAGAAGATACAAAGCATAACGTTTTTATGCCCTAAAGAACTCCTTTTTTATTATTACTAAAAATATATATACCGGATCTAACTTATCTGCTATCATTTTCTTTCTTCTTTCTCAAAATCATGTTTTTAGCCAACATTTTACAAGAAAGGAGTGGAAATACCTGAATTTGTCAGTGAAAAAATAGAAGAAATCCAGCTACCCAATCCCAAGCATATCAGATCTTCCTAGGGTCCACCTATCCTCAAATGAGCAACATGTACATAAATAGAAGATCAGTCTGGAAATCGCTAGAAAACAAAGAAAAACAGTACAAAGATCAAGCGGAAAAGGACTATGCAATCACAAGATCTTTGTAGGCCTTTGACCCAAGAAACTGTCATGTTGCAACTTGCAAAGTGAATGAGCTTATGAAGTGTTGCGCTCTGCCTGTGGCCGTCCGCTAGATGAGAATACTTATATGCAAATCCATAGGGGAGTGAGATGGAGAAACTGAAAGTGTATCAAAGAAATCAACTTTAGCGGCAGTATCCATTAATTTGCTAGGCATACTGCATGCTTCGGGAGTAGGAGCGGAACGGGGAACCAGGAGACAGGAAGAAGAAACGACGGTGGCTAGTGTTAGGAAATGAATCGATTGAATCGAAACTGGGATGGTGTCTTTCACAATTCACGTAACCTACTGGGATGGTGGCTGGAGTAGTTTTTTTCTAGCAGAACGTAACCTAGCTGATTGGGCTACATGCTTTAAGGCCCATTTTGTCGGCTGTGTAGCATATGTGCACAGGGTTGGGCCCCCCATCGGGCTGGGCCCTAGGGCGTTGCCCTTCTTGCCCCTACCCAGGGCCGGCTCTGGTTCCCACGAGCGGCACCATCGTTCTCATATTCGCAGCCAACCATCACCACGACAACGTAGAATCGCGGGTCAAGTCGCCTTGCAAACCATGCATAGAGACCTTTCGTTTCGATCTTTTTCAGTAATTCGTTAGCTCGACCGTGACCTGTGTCGGCTGCGAGCCTGCGACCCACGGCGGCGACTGGGACTGGAGATAGCAGGGGAGGCGAAGCGACCTGGGAGAAGTGCCACGCTGCATTCAACTTGACTCAACTCAACCATGCCATGTGAACACCCCTTTACTCTCTCGACCTACACACCAGGTCACACACTCAAATCGAAAAACCGCCTAAGATCTGAGCAAAACCACTTGAGCGGGTAATTTACCCGGTTTTGATGATTTGAGGGTTAAAATCATACCAAAATCGACTTCAGGGGGGTATTTGTCCCTCGGACCGCATTTTGGGGTGAAAATGGACTTATTTCTCGTAAAAATGGCAAAAAAAAGACTGCTTCTGCTTAGTTGAAAACGTTATATCTATTAGTTCAATACCTAAGTGCTTACATTTAAAAATAATCTTTACACATCATCGATCGTTTCTTGAAAATTTTGCATATAAAATTTAAATGCCAAATATTATTTCTGAAACAAAAACATTTTTTGGACTTTCAAACCTTTTTTATTCCGCATTTTTTTTGAAACTTGAATAAATTTCGAAATCACAAACATTTTTTTAAATATGTGATTTTTTTGAAAATTGAAACATTTAAATTCCAAACAAAATTTGGAAACACAGACATTTTTTTGAAATCCGCAAAGATTTTTTATAAACAAGCATCTTTTGAATATGTGAACATTTCTTTAAAAATGATATTTTTGCAAAGATGAACAATCTTTGAAATATTGGAACACATTCTGAAGTTCTAAACAAATTTTGAGACAATGAGAACAAAAATTAACATTCAAAACAATTTTTGGACTCCAAACTTTTGAAAACACGAAAAACATGAACAAAATTTGGAAAAAAAAAGAGAACAAAAATTAACATTCCGAACAAATTTTCAGAACAAAAAATAAGATTCCTAACAAATTTTGAAAACAGGAACAAATTTTGAAAACACAAACAAAATTTAGAACTTATAACATTTTTTGAAATTACTGAAGAAATTTTGAATTTTGGAACAAATTTTGATAATGCGAACATTTTTTGAAATTCAAACCTTTTTTAATTTTGTACATCTTTAATAAAAGTTGTTAAAAAAGATCATTTTCATATATTTGGACCAAAATTTTGGAAAATGCAATAATTTTGCAATTTCAGGACACTTTTTGAAAAGGAAAATAAACTTGAAAAAACAAAGAGCAAACGAGAAAGAAACAGAAAAAATGAATAAGAAAAATGAAAAAATAATAGAAAGCCGGAAAAACCAGAAAAACAACAAAACACGAAAAAACCCAGTTCAGGGAACCTTCTAGAAGGTTCCCAAAACCGTTTGGACGGACTGTGTATATCTGTAAGTGGGCCGGCCCATGCTTGGCTGCTCTGTGCGATTGCTGGACACTTTGCCGCAGCTAGCGGCGCATACGGAATTCCCTATTGGGCGCCGACTTGGGCCAGCCCAACAAACGTGTACAACATCGAAAAATCATAGCGTCCCTGGCACCTACTACACCGCCAACTTGGGCTGGCCCAACAAACGTGTACATGATCGAAAAATCATAGCGTTTAAAAATTCGCTAAAATTAATGCTCCGGACAGGTTTCGAACTCGTGCAGTTTCTCTAGCGTACGAGTATGCTAACCACTAGGAATACTTGCCAATAGTGGTAGGTGACAGCGCAAAGGGTGTAATAACTGTACCAATTACTATATTTTGAATTATTTGACGAAACAAATCATGAATTTGAAATGGTTCATAGATTTCGAACAAAGTTCATCAATTTTCAAGAAAATTATACAAACCTGAAAAAAGTTCATCAATTTTCAAACAAAAAGTTCATGGATTTTCAAAATTAGTTTATCAATTTTCGAGAAAAGTTCACAAATTGAAAAAAAAAAGTTTATCCATTTTTAAACACAAAGTTCATCGGTTTTGAAAAAATTCATCAAATTTGAAAAAAGTTCATCGAAAATGAAAAACGTTCATGGATTTTCAAAAAAACCATCAATTTTCTATAAAAGTTCACAAAATTGAAAAAAGTTCACGAATTTTCGATGAAAGTTCATTGAATTTTTAGAATGTTCATTGAATTTTTAGAAAGTTGATCAAGTTTGAAAAACAAGTTCATGATTTTTTTAGAAAAGTTCACAAAAATTGAAAGCAGTTCATGGATTTTTGAAAAAACGTCCGTTGATTTTGAAGAAAGAGTTCATCGATTTACAATCGCGCATTTAAGGAAAATAGATAAAAAGAAAAAGGAACAGAAAAAAGAAAAAGAAACAGAAAAAGAAAAAGAAAATGTGAACTGGAGAAAGAATAAGAAGGATGCAAGAAGTTAGCATGCATAAGCTAGCGATGGTCGTAGTGGTTAGCACAGTGCGCTTTGAACGTGTCGGTTCTATTCGACGCTAGCAAAACGCTAAATGGACCGGCCCATCTCGCAGTAGAGGGAGTACACTGCAGGCGGAAATGTCGACACAACGGATCCAGAGGTGACATGGGCCGGCCGATTAACGTGTTGGAGCGTTTTTTGGTCTTGGGAGCCTTGTAATGTTTCCTATTAGTTTTTTTGGTTTTGCAACCTTCTAAAAGGTTCCTTAAACCGGCTATTTTTCTTTTCCCTTTTTTCTGTTTTTTTTTGTTTTTAATATTTTTTCTTTTTTCTTATTTTCAGATTTTTTTTCTTTTCTTTTCCTTT